>NC_058132.1:611841063-611940459 GCF_016433145.1 Gracilinanus agilis | reverse complement strand
GGAAAGGAAAGGGAAGGGAAGGAAAGGAAAGGAAAGGAAAGGAAAGGAAAGGAAAGGAAAGGAAAGGAAAGGAAAGGAAAGGAAAGTGCTATGACATTGCTTTAAGTAGTTTGAAAGGGCCTGGAAATAAAATGGAGCAGAGCAAAACGTAAACTTCTTTTCTTTTTTTTGCCTCGAGTTTACTCAGGGGGATTTCAGGCATGGAAATTTACACACTGTCATCCAACTTCATTAAGTTTATGATGTTACTATTTTGGAAAACTGGAAAATGCTGGAAATTACTTGGTATTTGATGACATTTTCCCTTGTTTATTAAAAATATGAAAATTTTATAATGCAAAAAATTCATGTAAATTTGGGGAGTTTTGTTTGGTTTTTGACCAGATTTCTGACTTCATTATGGTTGGGAGCTCCCTACTGAGGAAACTCTTTACCAACACAGATTAGCAACTGCTCTGAAATTTAATCTGAGAAAACTGCCTGGGGGCACTGAAAAGTTTGACTTAACCAAGGTCATACAGACAGTATATGTCAGAGATGAGACTTGAACATCAATCAGGTCATCCTGTCTCCAAGCTTGCCTCTTTGGCAACTATGCCATGCTGACTCTTACATAAAAATTACCTTTATAAGTATCAGAGCCATTCATGTACATACATACACACAGAACTAAAGGCTTCATTCTAGTTGGCTTTATTTTTAATTCTTGAAGATTGTCAATAGTGAAACTGAAGAATATTGAAAAATTCTACCAACCAATGTTAGAGGGGCTATATGAAAGCAGGTACTCTAATAAAAATCTTACTGAAATTGGTCTCATCAGTCTGCATATCAATTTGGAATAAAGCAAAGAAGTCACTAAGCTCTTTATACTCTGAATCAGAAATGACTCCAGTGGACACCAATACCAAGAGGATCAAAAAATAGGAAAAAAAGACCAATATATACCACAATCTTCATAAAAACACAAAGTGGGTAACTATTGATTAGAAAAATGACTGAACGATGATATATCTATACATATAAACACAAATATGTACATGTATTCAAGCACATGCATATACATGTATGCATATACAGTATCTATACCTACATGGGTACATAATCAGTACACGCATACTTATGAACCTTGGCATATGTTGGAGACAGATCACACTGGCTCCTAAGGGTTGAGTTTTAAAATTCCATTGTGAGCATTTCTACCTTGGAAATTGGCAAATTCCACCAATCAGTACTTGAAGTTAGTATTTTGTTGATTATTTAAACTTAAGAAAATTGATAAGGATAATGTTATTAATGCAGATTAAACTTTAAAGGGTTTCATGCATTTTTGGAGAGCCAACTATTAAACATTTACCATAATGCCTTGTACATATATATATATATATTTGTATAGATATACATATGTTTATGTAATAGAATGTACACTAATAAATGATAAATACAAAGAATTCAGAGAAAAATAAGATACGTATTACTGATACAGAGTAAATTCAGCAAATTGAGAAGAACATCTTCAATGATATCAATGAAAAGTCCGCTAAAAGGAAACCAAGCTCCGAGTAATCAAAAAACTAATAATGGCCACAGAGCACAGAAATAAAATATTTGTTCTTTTCTGCAGACTATTGCATACATTGCCCATATGATTACTGTTTCTGGCATTTTTGCTTAACTGTCTCAAGGGAGGATCCAATTGTGGTAGGAAAGAGAGAGAAAACAAGTCATCAATGAAAAACAATGTGCGCATTAATAAAACACACACACACACACACACACACATATAAAGACTGTAACATTTTAGAAAAGAAATGCTTTCTTTAATTTGTCTGAAAGGGTGAGTTTATGCTTCTGTATTTCCAAACATTATTCCTTACTTTTTGCCCTAGAGGTTAAAACATTACTTTGAAGATATGGAGGGAGCTATATCATGGTCTTTTATACATTGACCTTCATATGAATTGCTAACTTTCCTTCTATCATGACCTGACGGATTTTTGAGTTTGTACTTTTTTCTGAATTGTCAGAAGGGTTCTTAGCAATTGTTGGCCAATTGCATTTTTGAGTCATCATCAAGCATTTACTATTCAGTCTTATAGGATATTCTCTTTCTAAACATAAGCTCTTCTAGGGGCAATGAGATATTACATTATTCTCAAATACAGTTTAATCTATACCTGAGGTCAGTTATTTCAGAACATTACTCATTTGGGTTTAAAGGCTACTTTTAGCAATAGTTCCTACTACCACAAAAGGTTGTTTTCTGTTCTGAAGAGAATCCATAGTCATGCTGTGCCATCATGTCCTTATTGGGTAATTATTGTGTAATTCACAAAGTTTAGTAAAGAGCATTTTGGCTTCCCCTGTTCCCACCCAGCCATGAGAAAACAAGCACTCTTGGAGATCTGAGTTTTCTTATGGAGAGATGTGACTGCAACATAGAAAGGGGACAAGACTAGGGTGCATTAGGATAGTCTCACCAAAACAACCACCAATCCTATGGGAAACGGGCAATAGGAGAGGTAAAGTGGAAGAATTTCCTGAATGTCCTTACAACCAAATTTTCTCATTTCTAATGTGCTGAACTAGGTTTGCCTAAGTAATATATGCTGGAACAATACAATAGATTCTAGGACTAATGAGTAAAGATAATGCTATGATAAATTTATGCAAGGTAAATCTGATATATGTGAGAGTATTTAGAGTAAAGAAGGAGCAAGAATATCAATGTGCTTGAGGTACCAGAAATTAAGATGAAATTCCAGATTCCATTCTTTGGCATTAGATGTTAAGGGATGACAAGGATGCTCACCATAGGGACTAAGAGACCGAGACCTATAAAGAGAGAGTAGAGAAGAATTATAGAGTCTTAGAAACTGGAGAGGCCTTGGGGGCCATCCAATTCAACATTTTGATCCATGCAGGAATTTATCTAGAGCACTATTGACAGAGCATAGGATCATAGGTGTAAAGAGAGATCAATCTTCTAATCTAACTCCTTTATTTTACACAAGAGAAAACCATCACACAAAAAGATTAAGTTACTTGCCCAAAGGTAAACAGTCTTACAATTTCTTCCTGAGCATATCTAACAATAAGGGACCTTATTGCCTCTAGTGATGGTGAACTCATTACCTCATTCTGTTCATAGGGTAATGTTAATATCAGTTTTATGTGATTTCCTTTGACTTCTAAAGGGATGATGGTAGATGAGTGGAAAAAGGAACTGAATGAATTCAGAATCACAGAACTTCTATGCTGTGCAAAAACATTATTTGTGTTTTTTTCCAGTTTTATAAATGTAAGATCCTCATCCAATGACCAACAAATGGATTTAAAAAAACTGAATTACATCAATATTGACAATGGCACTATGTCAGTGGGTTAAATTATATACCCATTGACAATTGTAATGTTTAATGAAGTACTTCCAGTATTCAGAAAGCATCTCTCTCCCTATGTAACAGAATAAATTGCAATTTACTCCAATACAAAAGTTACCAATGGTTTATATACAACTAGAAAAGATTATAGAGCTGAGTAATTTTCTACTTGCAGAATATTTTATTATAGATATAATGTTTTATTTAAGCCCCCCCCAAAGAAAATTTAAATCCCATGTCCTCTGTTTCACCCACATACATAAATATTGCTTTTATAGTTGGTTAGAACATGTGTGGTCTGCAAAAGACTGGTGTGAGACTTAGCTCACATAGGTGTGAGGCTTGGAGCTTGTACAGACAACACATTCACATTTAGCTGCTGGGTCTCTTGTTTGTAGGTCACATTTATTAGCAACCCTAAATCACTGCCTAACATTTATTTCATTTCAGTTCTATTAGCATTTATAAATTGCCTACTTTAGCGGATAAATTACATATAATGAATCTTGGGACACTGAAGTTGTCTTCATAGAAACTCCTCTCCATCAGGCTGGGTGATGATTTGTCTGAGCATCACTGGAATAAACTCAAAGAGTTAGAGTAGAAGGCAAGCATTTTTGGCTTACCAGGGGGCATCAGTTTAGAGCTAAGGGGACTTTCAAAACCATCAAGATCTCTTTTAACAAATGAAGGAATAGAGGAACTAAAAATTTAAGTGATTTGCTCAAGGTAACATAACTGTCTATTATCTGAAGCAATAATTGAACTTAGTTTTTAGAGTATGAATACCAAAGAATGAAAGACACTAAGATCCAAGATCACCTCCTAACTTTCCTATTCTGTTGATAACAGCACCATTTTTATAATTATACAGGCTTGAAAGCTTAGAATAATCTTCAGCTTTTCTCTCAATCTCACTCTTAAAAACTTAATTAAGCAATGCATTCATTCTTGAGATTCTACTTTCACAATAATGCTTGGATTCATGACATGGAAAAGATGAGTACTTGTTTGAGGGCTTGTTGGGAGCTCTTTTCAGGGCTGCTCACCCACCTTTGATGTCCACCTGCCACCCAACTCTCTCCTGTGACTCCAAGAGGCTGTAGCATGCACAATGACCACACACTGGCAAACTGTCTTGACAGGCAGGTTAAACCATATTGAGGATAACTGACAGAACTCAAGCCCATGGATGAGTTAGGGGGTTGTCTACCCTGGGAATGTCAAGATTTCGCTAAGTGGAAACAGAAATAATAACAATGACAACAGGAGGAATACATACTACAATTCCAGATACAATAGTAACACCAATAATAACAACAGGGACAACAATAGTAGATACAGTGATAAGGTAAAGGCCAGATGTTGTGACCATATTATAATTAACAGCAACTGTTTAGGGGGAGGGGTTTGAGATCCAGGAGTGTTTTACCCCCTCCTTCCTCACTGAAGCCTGTCAGTCTGTGGCTCTTGACTTGAAGCTCTATTTGGTCCTGACACATTTATCTGCTTCTCCAAACTATCTGTTATTATCATCATAACAAAGGGGTAAATAACAACACTTTTTTTCAGTGGCTGAAGCAGGGGCTTTGTGGCACTTAGAGCTTGCTCAGACATCAAAGATGTCAAGGTCAACTACTGCATCTTGGACCACCACCAGTAGTCCTGACTTTTGTCTTGCCACTGGACTTCTATGATTCCAGAAGAGAGTGAGACTGACGACTTTGTGTAGCTCTGACTTAAATCAAATTTATGCATAAGTCAAAAGCCATTAATGATGCTATTTTGGTCCTCTTGGAGTAGGAAGGACAACAACCAACCACCAACCAACTTCCCTACCTCAGGGCTCTTGGCTAGATTATTCTAACACTTGTTCCCTGATTTGTCTCTCTCTTCTTCAATATATTCTCCACCCAGGGCCCAAGATAATCTTCCCAAAGGACAGTCTGATTCCCTTTCAAAAAAACATCTTCAGTGTCTTTCTCTTACTATTAGGATGTTCCTAACCTTTAAGGCCCTTTGCAATTTAACCCAATCAATCTTCCCAGCTTTGTTTTGATTTGAGAAGATAGTCCCATCTCACCCCTTTATAGAGGTGGTATATTTCTAAATATTATATGTTGCACATATTTTCTAAGCTTTTGTGGTGTATTAATCAATTATGTTGATTCTTTACCTTTTTTCCTTTTCCTTTATCTTTTGGCTATAAAAATCCTATTTGTTACATGGGATGACTCTCTGGAAGGGGCAGGACAGAACATATTAGAGAAAATTATGGGGATATAGAAAAATACCAAAAGAAATCAACATAAATTATTTTAAAAGAAGACTCTGTTCTACCACCTACCCAGTAAGTCATCCAGTTCTCCCTCCTATATGGGGGAATCTACTACTTCTTGACAATTGCCTGTTATGCTTTGGGAGAGTTTTGTTGAGACTTTTTCCTCACATCAAACCCAAACAAGTCTCTTTTTAACATCTAGTCATTGTTCTCTGTCCTGCATTCTGGGATCAAGAAGAAAAGGTCTAATCTCTCTTCTTTCTAATCTTTTTGTTGACATCTTACAAAAAACAACAACTGAAAAGACAGCTATCATGGCTCTCTCCACTCCTCAAGCCTTTCCTTCTCTTGTTCAGCACCAGCAAGGGGTATCCACAAAAATGAAATGATGGGTCAATCAATTAACAAATGTTAATTAAGTATCAATTAATCAAGAAACATTTGTTAAGTTTTTACTATGTGTCAGGTACTAGCAATATAAAGAAAGACAAAAGCAATCCCTGCCCTTGAAAACCTCGTAATCTAATGGATGAAACAACATACAGAAAACTATATACAAACTATATAAAGGATAAATTGGAGATCATTTCAGAGGGAAGGCACAACATTAAGTAAGTGTTTAAAGCAAAATTCAAACTCAGATCTACCTGCCTTTAAGACCAACAGGGCACTGGAACAACCTCCACAAATTGATGCAGAGTAAAAGGAGTAGAACCAGGAGGACCTTAAACACAGAGATGGATACACTGTGGTACAAGCGAATGTAATGGACTTCTGTACTAGCAGCAATGCAATGATCCAAGACATTTCTGAGGGACTTATGGGAAAGAAAGCTATCCACATCCAGAGAAAGAACTGTGGGAGTAGAAACACAGAAGAAAAACAACTACTTGATTACATGGGTCGATAGGGACATGATTGAGAATGTAGAATCTAAGTGATCACTCTAATGCAAATTTTAATAATATGGAAATAGGTCTTGATCAATGACATATGTAAAATCCAGTGGAATTACTTGTTGGCTATGGGGGGGGCTTTAGGGGGGGTGAGGGGGAGGAAAGAACATGAATCATGTAACCATGGAAAAATGTTTTAAATCAATTAATTAAATTTTTTTTTCAAAAAGATGAAAAAAAACAAAGACCAACATGGCCACCAATGCCACCATGGTCTTCACAATATTGTCTAGCTGATCTAGCTACCCCTAGACCAGTGGTTCCCAAACTTTTTTGGCCTACCACCCCCTTTCCAGAAAAAATATTACTTAGCACCCACTGGAAATTATGAAACTATTTATTGAACTTAGAATAGAATGTAATACAAAAAAAAGTGTGGCCATCACTGCCTCCCTGGATCGCTGCAGCACCCACCAGGGGGCAGTAGTGCCCACTTTGGGAATCACTGCCGAAGACCATAGGCACAATTTTATTTGCTAAGTGTAGTTTCCTTTACACATAATACATCACCCTCTTGCTCTAAAGATCAAGAATTTTTTAAAAATTTGGAACCTATTAAGCTTAATTTAAAGGTACAATGTTTCACTATCAAGATCAGACTACTCAAAAATATTCCCTCCCACTATAAAGCACATTCAATTCAATGAAATAATGCCTGGATGAAGATAGGAAAAGGAAAGGAAAGGAAAGGGAAAATATCTGAAAAAAATTTCAGGGAATACCAAAGAGAAATGAAGTGGGCACAGGATTGTGGATATGTTGCCAAGTATAGTATAAGGAAAAACCAACCTCAGCAGGGTGGGATTCTGTTTTTCTCGATGTAAAGGTCAGGAGTAAGACAGTATGCTCTCCCTGGACAAACAGTGTCCAAGAAGGCTCACTCATGGAAAGGCAGCATCTGTTTTAAGAAGCCACTTGAGCATAACCATGTAAACACGTGGAAAAGCCTGGCATTTGGTATATCTGGCTCTCAAGGCACTTGGAGAAAGCCTGCCAGGGTAAAGAGCCGAGTTGAGACTCATGGACACCCCAGGAAGAGACTATTCAGGAACCTCGGCAAAGGTGACAACACTACTTCGGATGCTCTCTGATGTGTAGTGTGTAGGCAGGAGAAAAGAAAGTCAGGCCAAGTCTGGAACTGATCTCACCAGTTCCCTGGCACAAGAGCAAAGGGTATTTAATTGCACCATGGCACACTACAAATGTTCATTTGGGGGGAAGGATCTGAAAGTCAGCTAAGCCTTCCCAGAGCAAAAACCTATCATGGGCTCTGACCAAAATGAAGGTTTGAGCAGTCCCAGTAGTGAACCAGATTGCCTCCACATGTCCTAACAGGACACATGAAGTCTAAAGCAATCTCCATGCTCATAAATGTTTTATGCAAAGACACGTGGACCTGTCATGCCATGACCAGTCATGATTTCAGAGCAACAACAGTGTTTCCCTTCTGTCTGTGGAGCAGTGGTAGACTATGGATGTAGAATAAAGCAAACATTCTCTAAAATGGCCAGTGGCTTGATTTGTTTTATTTAATTGTTCTTTTTTGATATAAGAAAGGTTTTACTGGAAGTGGATATTTTTAAAGATCACCAATAAAGAGATTTTTTTAAACTCCTTATGCATCCCAAGAACAAAATAGTGAGTGTTGCTTTTCCTTAAAAATGAAATAAAAGTTCCACAATATATACTTTGGGTTTTTGAAAGCTAGAAGTGTAGCTTCTACGTATGGGCCTGACCACACAACTGATCAACACAGAAATTTTACCCACCTCCATTTTTCCCTACCTGGGCAAGTTCAACAATCTTTAGGAAGCCTAATGCCCTTTGCTTCTAGGTATTTGTTATAATGATGTTGTGACTACTAGAGACATCCACTCCATTTTAGCTTTATAACTCAGAACTCCCAAACTCAAGCAATACACAGGCTAAGCCTCCCCAGCAGCAATCATGGGCATGTGCCACTAGGCCAGGTCCATTGGGTGACTCATGGTGAATGTTCAGTAAATGCTTCATTCAATTGATTTGAAATCTAAGGAAAATAGGGAATTTGGGGTTACTATATCTTTCCCATATCTTTCTCCTTTTGGGTTAATGGAGATTGATAACTGAATTGCCTGAGGAGAAATGGAAAATGTTCAATAACATGATTGCAAAAGCTATGTTTGGGGACCTGAGGGATTTGCATTTAATTCCTGAATTTGCTATTACTGTAACTCCGCCTGTGATCTTGGACAACTCACTGAGCATCTCGTGATTTAGCTTTTCCATTTTCTTGGTCAAACATTCCATTGAACTGGGTATAAAGAATTCTCAGGAAAAGCAGTTCATGAGAACATAGCTGATTTTTTAAAAGACAAACAAAAATAATTTCAGGGACCTCTTTCCAGCTCATTGATGAGTTATAACGTTGTTATCACTCTTTGATAACTTTGATAACTTTATTATCACTCTTGTTCCTAGCCTCAGTCCTCACTGTCTGTCATCCTTCTGTCTTATATCACCCTCACCACTAACTCTATATCTGTCCTTAGGTACATGTTTGTTCAGGTCAGATATGTGAATCATCCAGATGCTACCCTGAAGTACCTAATCTAGGCAGGAATGTGCTTGGGGGAAGCTGGGTAGGAGATTTGTCTTCCTAGTCTAGTGTAAGAGAAAGAATACAATCTTTGGAATAAATGGAGTCCAAGGCTTGAATCTTAGTGTTGTGATTTGCTACCGGTGTGATCCTGGGAAAGTCACTTTCTATCTCTAGATCTCTAGTTGCTTCTCCATAAAATGAGAAGGTTGGGCTAGATGAGCTCTTTTTAAAAAAAATCAAACTAAAACTTAAAAAAAATCTTTATCTTCTGTCTTAGTTATCAATTGAATGGCTAAGCAATCAGGGTTAAGTGACTTTCCCAGGGCCATGTAGCTGGGAATAATTTGAGACCTTGAGCCCAGTTTCTCCCAATTCCAGACCTGGTTCTTTCTCCTTGTTGTCCCAAATATGATCCTTAAAGTCCCTTCCAGCTATAAATTCAATGGATTTATTAATCTTCCTATTAAGGACTTAATAAATATCAAATTTAATTTCTATAATATGATAGTTTCTCTCATTTCTTTTGTGTCCTTATACCCTCCATCCATTCCTCATAAAAGAATGACTTCAGAGCCTTCAATTCTACTAAGATATGTAGTATCCCTCAGGAGAGGGCAGCTTCATTTCTCTCTCTGTATTCTCACCATCCTGCAAAAAAACAAACAAAACTTTTTAAAACCTTTTTTTCGTGAACTTCATCATTAATAGACATAAACACTTCAATGTAATAGTAACTAGCATTTACAAGGCATTTTAAAGATTGCAAAGCACTTTGCATATCAATCTTATTTGATCCTCATAACAGCCATGGGTGGTAGGTACTATTTTTATCCTCATTTGACAGAGTAAAAAAACAAAACAAAACAAAACAAACGAACATTAAATGGTTGCTCTATGATCAAATAGCTAGTGTCTGAAGCTAGATTTGAACTCGTCTTTTGTCCACCCTGCAGGCTGGCTGCCTACCATGTTTGGAGAAGAATAAGAGGAAGGAAGCTGTGAACTTGTATTATATTATTTTTTTTTAAATTGTGTGTGTTTGTATACATGTGAAATTTAATAATTGGTAGTATCTGCATTAACAGGGTTCTGGTCCATAAGTTCAAGAACATATTCCTATTGATGGCAGATCCTCTGTCAGCCAATGGGTTGGTCTTTATAGACTGGAGATTATCTGGTTTTAGTCACCAAGTTTTATGGTAGCCAGAGTCAAACTGACCTTTACTGTGTGAGGATTTTAGAAAAACTTCCATTTTCCCTCAGGAGCTTCTGGGACAAGTTCTACCCAGTGAATCACATTAATTTTGAGAAGAACTCAATTATCTGTCTAATTTGCCCAATTTTGTTTTTTAAAAGAGTACCCAGAGGATATTTCTAACATGGGATCATCTTGTGGTTGTATGTTTGCTGATGTGAATAATAGGCCAAAAGTGGCCTCTCCATCAGCAATTAGTCTGTTTGAACAGGAGCCTGAAAATGAGAGATGTTACTTGTGTTATTCCCAAGATGCCCTGATCACATTTCCTTCCTTTTCCCAGAAATGAGGCCAATTTCCCCCCCTTCTATCAAGCTTTTCTTCTTAAGAGAGTTTCCATCCACATGCCAAACAAGGAGTGAAAAAGAGAGAGAGAGAGAGAGAGAGAGAGAGAGAGAGAGAGAGAGAGAGAGAGAGAGAGAGAGAGANTTTATAGAAAGTCTTTTATTTGGCATTAAAAGCTCTACAATTTGACTTCTTGCTTCTTTTTTCATCCATTATTCTCTTCCATGCACCTTATGATCCAGGAATAACAACCTAAATGTTATTTTTCCCCAAACAGGACATTCAGTCTCCTCTCTTTGCCATGACATTGGCAATGTCATGTCTACCTTTAGTATTTCTGCTTTCCTTCATGTCTCAGTTAAAATCCCAACTTCTTCTACACAGTTTTCCATCCCCTTGGCCACATTAAAATTCCACTCTAAGATAAAATTACCTTCCTTCTACTCTCTCTCTCTCTCTCTCTCTCTCTCTCTCTCTCTCTCTCTCTCTCTCTCTCTCTCTCTCTCTCTCTCTCTCTCTTTCTATATATATATATATATATATTCCTGTTTACTTGAAGGTTAGCTCCCTTGTTCCTATGCTAGACTCCAGAGGGCAGGACCAGTTTCTGTGTTTTCATTTTTCTTTGTATCTCCATCCATTAGCATGATGCCTGATACCAGTAAGTTCTTATACAATGCTTCCTTGCTTGATTAATTAATAAATTGAGCTAGGGTCTTAGAAAAGTAGAGCAAGTTTTTAATTCCAGGTGATAAATGATAAAGAGTTAAATATTAGAGTTAAGGATAGACAGGCCCATGTGGGTTCTGGATTTTAAGCTATTTAGGAAATGGTTTTGATTTCATGAGACCCCAAATAATAAAAAAAAACTTTACATTCAGGAATTCTTCTAAAAGAAGCTCAAGAAAAATGTCTATTTGATGTTTATTTGGTGTATCTTTTTGGGACCCATTTGGTGGTATTACTCTTAGGTTATCAAAATGTGATATTATGACAGTCATAACATAAAAACATGTTTAGAACTTTTTATAATTGGTGTTTTTGTTAAGAGTAAACCAACTGAAAGTTATAAAGGTTTATTTCAGAAGGGATGTATGTCACTTAAACTTGCATGTTAGTCTCACCATACAATAGTATCTCCATGAACTTTTTTTTTGGCCTCAGAGGAAACATATAAGGAGATGGATAGAATTCTCTGACTGTCTCTATTTTTCTCTGTCTCTGTCTTTATCTGTCTGTCTGTCTGTCTCTATATATACACATACAAATTTATATGTATAGATAAATACACTAGATATATACACACACATACATATATTTGTTTTATTGATGCTTTCCTTTTTACATTAGAAACATTTACAGATTACCTTCACTCAGTGAGAGGCCTCTTACAATGAATAAAACTAGTAACTTCATCTGAAAGTGCATATAACACATCACATCTATAGTATCCCCTCACCTATCTACTTTTTAAAAATTAACAAAATCTCTTTTCTCCCCATCTCATTTTCACACAATTAAAAAAGATAGAAAAGTGAATTCCTTATAGAAATTATATGTAGTTAAGCAAGACAATTTTTTCCAGTGGCTATATACAAAGATATATGTATTGATATCTGTGTTTGTATGTGTGCATGTGTGTATGTATGTCATTTTATACTTTAATTCTATCACTTTTCTGTAATGAACAACATTTCATTATTAGTCCTTTGGAGTCATGAATGATCATTTTATTAATCATAGATATTAAAATTTTTGAAATTTATTTTTATTCTTTTTCTGGTCCTTATTCCTGTCTTCTGGGCTTCAAAACAATGCCCCTGCCACTTTGTCATCCTGGAACTTCTCTCCGCACCTGGGGCTACTTCATCTTAGAATAACCTTCTGTGAGATCTCTCATTTTGGTTGGCTCCTTCTGGAGCCTCCATTTTCATTCCCCTCTCAACTCCTTAGCTAGCTTCTGAACCACAACTTATCCAACCATTTCTCATTTAATAGCATTCTTTTAGTTTCCAGTTTTTTGCCATCATGGAAAGAGTTTGTATTATACATAAACTTTGAAAGCTTAAAACAACACATGTGAATCTATCTATCTATCTATCCATTTATCCATCCATCCATTTATCTATCTATCAATCAGCATATATCTACATATATAACCTTTAATAGCTTAAAGCCAGGGGGCAGCTGGGTAGCTCAGTGGATTGAGAGCCAGTCCTAGAGACGGGAGGTCGTAGGTTCAAATCTGACCTCAGACACTTCCCAGCTGTGTGACCCTGGGAAATTCACTTGACCCCCATTGCTTACCCTTACCACTCTTCTGCCTTGGAGCCAATGCACAGTATTAACTCCAAGATGGAAGGTAAGGGTTTAAAAAAAATAAAATAAAAATAAATAGCTTAAAGCCACACTAAGACTTTAAGGACACCTTATATGAAACTTTACACACACAGCCACACACACATAAATATGGAAATGCTTAGAAGGAGAGGTAGAAATGGGAGAAAGTTATACTGATGGAGAAGGCAAAAAAAACTATAAGATCACAGATCTATTAAATTATCACTATTTTCAATTAGACATTTCCCAGTGTGGTGGATAATAAGGTTACACTAAAGTTGGGGATTGCTCTCCTTCTCTTGCTGAGTGATGGAGGGGTAAAAGGTGATTGAGGTGATAGGAGAGGAATGAAAGGGAAGGCTGAGTTTAGGGAGGAATGGACAAGGCGGTATTAGGATGGTAAGGATACAGGGTGAGGTGTTCAGGAGAGGCAGCTAACACAGACTAGACTCCCAAGCTACAGACAGAGGATACTCGGGGTAATAGGCTGAACCCTTCCAGGCAGGAAAGGTACTTCTACAGACACAAGGAATAAGGGGAATAAGGCCAGTCAGAAATGATTGAAATCTGACTTGAGGGCTTTCTCAAGTCCTCAAAGGAGGAGTCACAAGACTCCTCCCTGTCAGTGAAACTGAAGGGATTCAGGAGGAAGCATTGGGCAACTACTTCCTCCCAAGATAGATGCCTCTAGTTTCCCTCAAGAAATAAAGAGAATAATTCCTTCCCCTTCAACCCTTGCCTAATTCTTTTTCACAATGAATCTCCAGAGGGTTTGATTAGATAACAAAGGGATTTATTAATGTTCAGAGTTGGTCAGGAAGGAGAGAGGGGTTTGGGATTTCTGACAGCCGCTAGGGAGAAACTCAAATGGGGGAGGGTCACAAGAATGGGTTAGACTGAGAGAGGACCTGCTTCTTCTCAGCCAGGGAAGATAGGGCTGCCTTAAAGTAGAGGGTATACTAAAGGCATAGTTTGAATTCAAGGATGTCCTACTTGCCTATTGGGGAAAACTAAACCCACAAAGTCTATTCACTAAAAACCCAAAAGCCACCCTGTCTCCCAGAGCCCCAGGAAAAAACAGGAAAGGAAAACAGGAAAATAATATGGAGAGGGGCAGCTGGGTAGCTCAGTGGATTGAGAGCCAGGCCTAGAGACAGGAGGTCCTAGGTTCAAATCTGGCCTCAGACACTTCCCAGCTGTGTGACCTTGGGCAGGTCACTTGACCCCCATTGCCTACCCTTACCACTCTTCCACCAAGGAACTAATACACAGAAGTTAAGGGTTTAAAAATTAAAAAAATAATAATAATATGGAGAAGGTCAGGGAGAGGTCCAGAGAAATCAGTTAGGTTCAAATTGTCCAGAGACAAAGCACAGGCCAAAGCAAAACTGAAAGCCAAGCAGAGCTCTATTCAAGCCTCAGGGATCAACTGACTTCTCTCACAATTCTAAGGTTTCTAATTGCCAGAAGTTTTCAGTTGGCCTTCTGCAAGAGCAAAAGCCTCTCTTGCATCTTTTGCATTACACCAGATAATGGACATTTTATATCTGCAGGTATCCCTTCCACATCACAACTTTCCTCATCATGGTTGAAATATATTATGAGTTGGCATAAGAAATTAAATAGGAATTTTGGGGGAATTTTGCAGAAGCCACAGATGACACCCAAAGGCCAGCAGACAACAAAGATAAAGTTTAGAAACTATATAGCCTATGAACAAATACTTAAACCAAATTTTTCAATAAGGTACACCATACAAGAAAGAGAAAAAGGAAAAAATTCAGATTTCTTCTCTAGTATGAAGGGAGGGCCAAAAATTTTTACTCAGATTTTCTAGATTTTGGGGGTGCCATGGCCCTAATCTCTGCAAAATGGAAAGGATATCTATGTACATATATACAAACAGACACACACATACATACACATAATGTATGTTTATATACATACATACACATATATGTATATGTGTATAAATCTTCACACTGAGGTAATTTTTCCAGAGTCCTTTACTAGTGGTATAATTGGAAAAAAAAACAAATCTCAGTTTCTTAGTGTCCACATACTGGGAAAATGGTAAGGGTGACCCTGAACCTGACCAAATATGTAGAACCAAAGTATGATTATTTACTCCCTACTTTAATACAAATTAGTAATGGGTATTTATTACTCATTATTATTATCAATAAAATTATAAGAGCTATCCTGAACCCATGATCAAATACATAAAACCAAAGCATGACTATTTACTCCCCACTTCAACACAAATGACAGAAAAAAACCTTCATTAAATATAATACTCATGATAGAGCTATCCATAAGTTGAATGAACTTATTTAGGAAGCAAAGTCCCCTGACAATGGAGGCCTTCTAGAAGAGGTTAGATTATCCCTTCTGAAGAATTCTATAAAGAAGATATCTCTTCAAGAAGAGATTGGACTAGATGACCTCTGACATCTCTCTAATATTTTTGACTCTGAGATTTTCTTTTAACATGTACTAGTTGGCAGTTTGTAGGCATTTCTAAGATCAAGTATACTCATTTCAATTTCACAAGTATTTCTGAAATTCCTACTATGTAAGTGTCCCCAGACAATCAAATTGATTTCCCCAAAACCATACAGATAAGGAACAGTTCCAAAATTGAAACCAAATCCTTTGACTCCAAAGTTAGCATTTTTTTCTTATACACTACTATGACAAAAAAGTAAAATCACTAAGCATTTATTAAGTGTCTATTATGTGCTAAGTAACAAGAATACAAAAAAAAAGACATATGGTAATATATAAATATGTCAAACTGAGTACAAGATATTTAAAAAACCATAATAAAATCCTGATGCTATATTAGTTGTTTTGTTTTGTTTTTATCATTTATCTTTTTTTCCCCAAAAGTAAAGGTAATCATCTTTTCAAGACTAATGATTAATTTTTGTTCCTTTTAGAAAATAGATTGAGTGTGGGGTATTAAAAACAAGAGGACAATTCTGGGAAGATGTCTGCTTAGATGGAGCAAATCTTAAAACCTCCTCACCCTTCCACACCAAGATAGAAAACAATGTGCTTCTAGAAGAAAGAGGACCACATCTAACAATGGGACAGAACAGGGGAATCCTACTGCAGGACAGCTAAAGAGGTACGCCTAGAAAAAGGCTTGAATTCTTGAACTGTCGGGTCTGAGGGTATAGAAGGGGAAACCCAGGACCCCTCCTTCATGTGCTGTGCAGAGTCTCCAGTGGCCCCTGAAATCTCTGGGTAGGCAGGCACACGGGCCTGGAGAGAGGGCCTTGTTGGCGCTGTACTTGAGGAATTGAACACAGGCACAGGGGAGGTGACTGGAGGAGAAAGCCAGAGAAACACAGCAAAAATGCTTGGAAGATGGCAGCTTAGATAGAGCCAAACCTCAGACCACCTGGCTTTATCACACCAAGATAGAGAACAAAGGGCTTCAAGAGGAAAGAAAACCAGGTCAAACAGCAGGACAGACCAGGGGGACCCTACTGCTGAATAGCTCAGTGAAAACACTCCATCTTGTCCCTCCACTTCTTCTTTTTTCCCCCTCTCAAGGTTTTAGCCTCAGGGCAGATTAAGCAATATAGACTAATCCAATCAATACAGGCTTAATCCCATCAATTAAACAGATGAGAAGTCTTCCCAGGGCAAGGAAACTTCAATACCCCTCCCCCTTACACTGCAGAGAAAATAACTACAAACCTCCATTGTCAGCTGGGGGAAGATCTTTCATCAAAGCTCATTAAATCCGTATGCTTAAATTAACAGAAAAGAAAAGGAAAAAATATGAGTAAACAACAGAAAAAGAGAAAAGAAATGACAATTGGCAGCTTCTTTCAAGGAAGTGAAAAGAGAGCAAACGAAAGAGAAGAAGAGAAAAAAGTTCTAGTGAATTGGGCACAGGCTTTGGACAATCTCAAAATTCAATTAACTCAAGAACTTCAGGAACTCAAAAAGCAATCAAGAGAGGTGAAGACAATTTGAAAAAAGGAAATACATGAACTAAAACAAGAAATAATATAAAGTCCTAAAAGCCAGAATTGACCAATTTGAAAATGAAGCAAAGAAGTCAAAAGATGATCTACAAAGAAAATCAGACCAGAAGGAGAGGGATGACCATAAAACCAGGGATGAAATTCAGTTTTTAAAAAATAGAACTCAAGAACTAGAAGCAAATGACTTCACAAGGCATCAATAATTTATAAAACAAAATAAAAAAGATGAAATATTTGAGGAGAATATGAAACACCTCATTGATTCAACCAAAGATCTGGAGAACAGAGCTAGAAGAGACAATTTAATAATTACTGGTTTAACAGAACATCATGACAAAAGAAAAAGGTTAGATATCATCCTTCAAGAAATTATCCAAGAAAATTGCCCTGGCATTCTCAAACAAGAGGGAAAAGTGGAAATTGAAAGAATCCACAGATCACCTCCTACATTTAATCTACAACTGACAAATTCCAGCAATATTATAGCCAAATTAAAAAACTACCAGAACAAGGAAAAAATATTACAAGCTGCTAAAAAGAAGTCATTCATATATAAGGGAACCACAGTTAGGATAACTAAGGATCTGGCTGCATCTATATTGAAGGACCAGAAGTCATGGAACTGTTATGATGATAATAACAGATAATTTGGAGAAGCAGATAATGTGTCAGAGCCAATATTAGAGCTTCAGGTCAAAGGCCAGAGATTGACAGGCTTCAGTGAGGAAAGGAGGGGGCTAAACACTCCTGGCTCTCAAACCCCTCCCCCTCTAACTGCTACTGCTTCAGTTGGTAATGAAGACAGGAATAAGATTCTTTCTCAGACTGAGTTGTGAGTATCCCCCCAAATAACTACCAGGCACAGATTTGAAGATAAAGGTTATATTAAGTAATAACAAGGAAAACTAGAGAAGTTAATGAAGGTTTTAGGATAATGAGAGGAGACCCTGAATTGTTAAGTAGATGCTGCCCTTCCCTCTCCTCACAGGAGGGGATGAAGCACTTAACTGAAACTGGCACTCTTGCTATTGATGAATATCTTTACTCTCTAATCGTTGATATAAACTAACTCTATTATACAGGCTAATCCTTATGTAGTAACCACACTGGCTATGCCACTATGGCCTCTCAAGTGAACCCTCAAGTATGGAGAGGTAAGCAGGGTGTCTGCTCACTTCCACCTCCACCAAATAACTGACTCAAACCCTTCTCAACTGCCCCCTCACCCAAAGTTCTCCAGGGGGGTCCCCTGGAATTCTGGGTGAGGCTATCCCTGTACCTTTGCAGGGATTCCATGCTTTGCATCTCCACACAACAGGAACATAATATTCCAGAAAGCAAGAGAACTGGGTCTACAACCAAGAATCAACTATCCAGCAAAACCAACTAAATTTTTGCAGGGGAAAGTATGGTCCTTCAATAAAATTGAGGACTTCCAAGCATCCATAAATAAAAAACCAGACTTAACAGAAAGCTTGCTGCCCAAAAACAGAACTAAAGAGAATCACCATGAGGTAATTAAGAGAATGGGGAAAAAATATTTTCTTTAAGGGACCCAATAAGTTCAATTGATTTATATCCCTAGAAGAAAAGAAGATATTGGCAAATATTAAAATTTTTTATTATCAAACAGGTACTATAAGAATTTTACATAGAGGGAACAGTGACAAATTGTATAGGAGTAAATTTATATTCCAAAAATAAATGTATGGGGCAAACAGGGAAGAATAACAATAAACTGGAAGGGTAAAGAGGTTGGAGAGAGGAAATACTTAATACTTAAGTGCATTGAAATCAACTTAAAGAGGGAAGAACAATCAGATCCATTGGGGCAGAGAAATGATTCACATTCTATAGAAAAGTAAAAGGGTAACAAAAGAACTGGTGGAGAGGGAAACAACACTAGGAAGGGAGAGGGGTGGGGAGAGAGGAGGAGAGCTTAAAAAGACCCTAAAGAAGAATCAGAGGGGAATAAGAAGGGAGAGGGGAAAAGGGAAATACAATAAGGGAGGAGATTTGGGGAACTGATTAAAAACAAAACACTGGTATAGAAGGAAATAGTGAAAGAAGGAAGGGCAAAACAAGAAGAGAGAATCAAAATGTCTGGGAATACACATTTGATAATTATAACTCTGAATGTGAATGGGATGAATTCACCTATAAAATGGAAGCAAATAGCATAGTGGATTAGAAACCAAAATCCTACCATATATTGTCTATAAGAAACACACATGAGACAGGCAGACATACATAGAATAAAAATGAAAGAATGGAGCAAAATCTATTGGGCTTCAACTGAGAAAAAGACAGAGCCAGATAAAAATAGATCTGGTTAAAAGAGATAGGGAAGGTAATTACATCCTAATAAAAGGCAGTATAACCAATGAAGAAATATCAATACTCAACATGTATGCACCAAACAATATAGCATCCAGATTTCTAAAGGAGAAGCTAGTGGAGTTCAAGGATGAAATAGATAGCAAAACTATACTACTGGGTGACCTCAACCTTCCCCAATCAGACCTAGATAAATCAAACCAAAGAATAAATAAGAAATAGATAAGAGAGGTGAATGAAATCCTAGAAAATTTATACTTAATAGATATTTGAAGAAAAATAAATACAGACAAAAAAGAAATACACCTTCTTTTCAGCAGCACATGGAACATTCACAAAGATAGACCATGTACTAGGACATAGAAACATGGCAAACAAATGCAAAAAAAAGCAGAAATAATAAATGCAAACTTATCAGATAATAATGCAATAAAAATAGTTATTAGTAAGAATACATGGAGAGGTAAACCAAAAATTGATTGGAAATTAAATAATATGATTCTCCAAAATAAGTTAGTGAAAGAACAAATCATAGAAACAATTAATAATTTCAATGAAGACAATGACAATGATGAGACTTCTTACGAAAACCTATGGGATGCAGCCAAAGCAGTTCTAAGGGGAAAATTTATATCACTGAGTGCATATATTAACAAATTAGGGAGGGCAGAAATTAATGAATTGGGCTTACAACTTAAAAAACTAGAAAATGAACAAATTAAAAATCCCCAGATGAAAACTAAATTAGAAATACTAAAAATCAAAGGAGAAATTAATAAAAATCAAAAGTAAAAGAATTATTGAATTAATAAATAAGACTAGAAGCTGGTATTTTGAAAAAAACAGATAAAATAGGCAAAGTACTGGTAAATCTAATTTAAAAAAAGGAAAAAAGAAAACCAAATAAACAGTATAAAGATGAAGAGAGAGACCTTACCTCTAATGAAGAGGAAATTAAGGGAATCATTAAAAACTATTTAGCCAAATTATATGGCAATAAATATAGTAATCTAGGTGAGATGGATGAATATTTAAAATATATATATAAATTGCCTAGATTAACAGCAGAAGAAATAGAATACTTAAATAATCCAATATCTGGGAAAGAAATTGAACAAGCCATCAAAGAACTCCGTAAGAAATAATCACCAGGGCCTGAAGGATTCACAAGTGAATTCTATCAAACATTCAAAGAACAACTAATCCCAATACTATACAAACTATTTGACATAATAAGCAAAGAAGGAGCCCTACAAAATTCCTTTTATGACACAAATATGGTACTAATTCCAAAGCCAGGCAGACCAAAAACAGAGAAAGAAAACTACAGACCAATCTCCCTAATGAACATAGATGCAAAAATCTTAAATAGAATACTAGCAAAAAGACTCCAACAAGTGATCAAGAGGGTTGTCCATCATGATCAGGTTTGATTTATACCAGGAATGCAAGGTTGGTTCAACATTAGGAAAACCATCCACATAATTGACTATATCAACAAACTAACAAACAAAAATCACATGATTATCTCAATAGATGCTGAAAAAGCCTTTGACAAAATACAACACCCATTCCTACCAAAAACACTAGAAAGTATAGGAATAGAAGGACCTTTCCTAAAAATAATAAACAGCATATATATCTAAAACCATCAACAAGCATCATATGCAATGGGGATAAATTAGAAGCCTTCCCAATAAGATCAGGCATGAAAACAAGGATGCCCATTATCACCTCTATTATTTAACATTGTACTAGAAACACTAGCAATAGCAATTAGAGAAGAAAAAGAAATTGAAGGTATTAAAATAGGCAAGGAGGAGACTAAGCTATCACTCTTTGCAGATGATATGATGGTCTACTTAAAAAATCCTAGAGAATCAACTAAAAAGCTTGGAGAAATAATCAACAACTTTAGCAAAGTTGCAGGATACAAAATAAATGCACATAAATCATCAGCATTTTTATATATTTCCAACACATCACAGCAGCAAGAGGTAGAAAGAGAAACACCATTTAAAATCACCCTAGACAATATAAAATACTTGGGAATCT
Source organism: Gracilinanus agilis (assembly GCF_016433145.1). Classification (NCBI taxonomy): domain Eukaryota; kingdom Metazoa; phylum Chordata; class Mammalia; order Didelphimorphia; family Didelphidae; genus Gracilinanus; species Gracilinanus agilis. The sequence goes on along the minus strand of NC_058132.1, from coordinate 611,918,982 downwards.
ATTTACCAAAACAAACACAGGAATTATAGGAAAACAACTACAAAACACTTTCCAAACAATTAAAACTAGATCTAAACAATTGGAAAAACATTGATTGCTCATGGGTAGGCTGAGTGAACATAATGAAAATGACCATTCTACCCAAATTTATTTACTTATTTAGTGCCATACCTAGCAAACTGCCAAAAAGCTTTTTTTACTGAATTAGAAAAAACTATAACAAAGTTCATTTGGAAGAACAAAAGATCAAGAATATCAAGTGAAATAATGGAAAAAATGTGGAGGAAGGTGGCCTAGTAGTACCAGATATTAAACTATACTATAAAGCAGTGGTCATCAAAACAATGTGGTATTGGCTAAGAGACAGAAGGGAGGATCAGTAGAATAGACTTGGGGTAAGTGATGTCAGCAAAACAGTCTGTGATAAACCTAAAGAGCCCAAATTTTGGGACAAAAATCCACTATTTGACAAAAACTGCTGGGAATATTGGAAAACAATATGGGAGAGATTAGATAAATTCAGGGTGGGTGAATGACTTGAATATAAAGAAGGAAACTATAAGAAAATTAGGCTAACACAGAATAGTATACTTGTCAGAAGGAAAGATTTTGAAACCAAGCAAGAGTTAGAAAAAATTACAAAATGTAAAATAAATAATTTCAATTACATTAAATAAAAAAAGGGTTTGTACAAACAAAAACAATGCAACTAAAATCAGAAGGGAAATAACAAACTGGGGAAAATCTTTATAACAAAAAACTCTGACAGAGGTCTAATTACTCAAATATACAAGGAGCTAAATCAATTGTACAAAAAATCAAGCCATTCCCCAGTTGATAAATGGGCAAGGGATATGAATAGGCAATTTTCAGATAAATCAAAACTATCAATAAACACATGAGAAAGTATTCTAAATCTCTAATAATTAGAGAAATGCAAATCAAAACAACTCTGAGGTATCACCTCACACGCAGCAGATTGGCTAAAATGACAGCAGGGGAGAGCAATGAATGTTGGAGGGGATGTGGCAAAATTGGGACATTAATTCACTGCTGGTGGAGTTGTGAACTGATCCAACAATTCTGGATGGCAATTTGGAACTATGCCCAAAGAGTGATAAAAGAATGCCTGCCCTTTGATCTAGACATGCCATTGCTGGGTTTGTACCCCAAAGAGATCATAGGGAAAAAGACATGTACAACAATATTTATAGCCGCCCTCTTTGTAGTGGCAAAAAACTGGAAAATGAGGCTATGCCCATCAATTGGGGAATGGCTGTACAAATTGTGGTATATGGCTGGTGATGGAATACTATTGTGCTCAAAGGAATAATAAACTGGAGGAATTCCATGTGAACTGGAAGGAACTCCAGGAATTTATGAGAGTGAAAGGAGCAGAACCAGGAGAACATTATACACAGAGACTAATACACTGTGGTATAATTGAATGCAATGGACTTCTGTACTAGCAGCATTGCAATGACCCAGGACAATTCTGAGGGATTTATGGAAAAGAATGCTACCCACATTCAGAGGAAGAATTGCAGGAGTGGAAACAGAAGAAAAACAACTGCTTGAACACATGGGTTGATGCGGACACGATTTGGATGTAGACTCTTAATGACCAACCTAGAATAATTATCAACAATATGGAAATAGGTCTTGATCAATGATTCACTGGGAGAAACCAGTGGAAATGTGGTTGGCTACTGGGGGTTGGGTGGGGAGGGGGAAGAGCAAGAACGTGAATCATATAACCATGGAAAAAATTATTCTAAAATATTTTTTTAAAAACTTTTAAAAGACTAATGATGGATGCCAGTCATATTCAACTTGACTATATGTTAAAATACCAGAAGATAATCCATTTCTTTGAAAATGCATTTAATTGGATTTTATTGCAATCTCTCCTCCTTCCAAAGTGAATCCTCTTTTGTGAGAAAGAAAAACAATAAAGCATAAAAACAAAAACATTACACAAAAACTCTGATATGGTAACCATATCTGACAGTGTATAAATTTTTCTGCCTTGGTAGAATTTTGCCTCTTTGCCACAAGGTTTTGTTATCTATTCTCTAGGACATTCAGTATTTTACAACACTATAGATATAGGAATTCACCCTGAATTTGGAGTCAGTGGACTGTGGTTTGAATCCTAGTCCTGCCATTAATTGTATAAGCATGGGCACATAACTTTATCTTCCAGGGATTAAATTTTTTCATCTATAAAATAACAGATTTAAACTAGATGACTTCTGAGGACCCTTCTACCCCTAAGTTTCTGACCTGAAAAAGATCTAATTGATCAGTGCTAGGAATATGATGTAAATATATCCTAAAGCTAGTGTGTTTTACAGTTAATGAATGACTAAACTGGAGAAAGGATATTGTGAGAAAAAGGAATATGAAGTTATTCCCATGGTAACCATTCTACATAATCCTTTCCAATTAGGCAATGTCTTTTTGGTTTTCAGTCAAGAGATGCAAAGATAGTTAAGGGTGTCAAGAGATATCTGGGTGACCATTTACTAAGACCTTTTAACACTGTTCTGTGTTGTTTCTGGATTAGCACTGTTCTCAAATGGGCCTTTTATCCATGCCAAAATGATATCTTGTCCATCTTGCATGTTTCTGATAGGCAAGAGGGAATATTTTCAGGCAGCCGTCATCATTCTTCCTGGACTGCTAACATCTGCTTGCTAAAGCCTGCGAGCTTCCCCCAGAGTTTTGAGTTTTGTAAACATTACTTGATGATGACATACTAAATATTACGAATATGTGTCTCTCAATCCACACCCCAAACCCTCCAAAGAACATTTCATATTTTCAGACTTTGGTCAACTGGCTTTTTTGGGGACTGTTTGTAGTTTTTTTAACTGATATTTAAATACATTCTTTATTAAAAAACGAGTGCCTGGACTAGTACTTGCAGGAAGTAAGACAACCATAAACCACAAGGTCAACTTTGAAGTAGATGCAATCCAGAAATAGAGATTGTTTTTGACAACTCTTAATTGGAATTGCTTCCAAGCATAAAAGCAGGCTCATTTGCCATAATGGGAATATAAATATTAGACAGGTACATCTTTGCTTTTATAGACCAGAAGACTCCAAACCATTTTAGGAAGAGAAACTAGCATTAATAGTCCAGGCAATTTCCCAATATTCAAGTAGCATTCATTCTTCTTTTCAACAATTTTGAATCTATGGATTGATAATGGTAAAAACAGTGCAATGCTTCAAAGAAAGAGAGGTTTAAATGGAGATTGCACATCTGAAATAAAAATCATTAGCCTGACATATATATAGTATTTCTCAGTTGTCTGAAATCAATAGGGCTGCTGCAGACAAAGGATGTATGATAGAAAAATCCCAAGTATATCCCACTGGAACCTCTTTCTTTCTAAGGAAATAATTACCCAAGTACTTTGATTTAGAGAAGCCAGCCTCTGTAGATACACAGTCTAGAATCAGAATTGTGAGGAGATACATTTAAAATTAAGTAGAGAGCAAGGGTGATACAGAATCAGATTCTGAAAGAAAACCATAAAAACATTGCAACAGCATAATGTCTTAAATGACAAGTTCTCCCTTCACCCCACCTGTACCCATGTGTACATGTCCATGTGTGCACACACATACACAGACACACTCCTTTGTTTTAATGGGTTTTTTTCTGCTTTAAATAAAGCCAATGTTGAAGTTGGGCAGATCTCTCTGAAAACATTATAGTTCACACACAAAATAATTTCATTTTCCATTACTTTTTTTTAAACCCTTACCTTCCATCTTAAAGTCAATACTGTATATTGGCTCCAAGGCAGAAGAGTGGTAAGGGTAGGCAAAGGGAGTCAAGTGACTTGTCCAGGGTCACACAGCTGGGAAATGTCTGAGGCTAGATTTGAACCTAGGACCTCCCATCTCTAGGCCTGGCTCTCAATCCACTGAGCTACCCAGCTGCCCCCATTTTCCATTACTTCTAAAAAAAATAATGAAGGAACCAAGGGTAAGTTAATTCCTAAATGAAGATTGCTGAAACCTTATGATATTCCATCCACCAACTCCATGCATTTTCTCTGGTTGCCCCCCCCCGCCTTGGCTGGAAGTTTGCCCCTCTTCATCTCAGGCTCCTGGTATCCCTGGAATCCCTCAAAATCCCAATTAAAATCCCACTGTCTATAAGAAGGCTTTTCTCCCTTAATGTCAGTGCCTTCCCTCTGTTGATTATCTCCAATTTATTATGTCTATATCTTGGTTGAATGTAGTTTTTGCATGTCATCTCCCCCATTAGATTATGAATTCTTTGAATTCAGAGACTATCCCCCCTTTTTTGTGTCCCTATCCTTTAGCATCCTGCCTGACACACAATAAAGATTTAATAAATGTCTGTTCACTGAACCATTTTAGTTCACTCTATCATCGCTGTAGAGTATTTGTTGTACATTGTTGAACAGTACATTGCTGTACAATATCTTTTCTTTAAGACGTTATTTTCAGGAACAGCTAGGTGGTTTAGTGGATTGAGAACCAGGCCCAGAGATGGGAGGTCCTGGGTTCACATTTGACCTAAGACATTTCCTAGCTTTGTGACTCTGGGTAAGTCTCTTGACTCCCATTGCTCTGCCCTTGCTGCTCTTCTGCCTTGGAACCAATACATGGTATTGATTCTAAAATGGAAAGAGGATTTTTTTTAAAATGTCATTTTCATCCAGAATCAAATCAATGCAAAACTCATCAACACCATAGCTCTGACTAAGAAGGAAACTGATAAGTTGGGGACTAGATTATACAACCTGGTGATCACTTAAAAGAACTGGGACTGTTTAACCTGAAGAAGAGAAGATCCAGGTGATAAATTATAGTTTTTTTAAAATATTTCTAGTGCTATTGAATGGATATTGAGTAGAAGAAGAATGAGATCAATAGTCAATAAAGAGAGGTGCTCTGCCTACCTCCAGATGGCAGAACTAGGAATAATGAGTAGAAGTTGCAAAGGAGCAAACTGAGCTTTGAGGTAAAGAAAATCTCAAAATTAGACTTTCCTAAAAGTGAAATGGACTGTCTCAAGAGGTAATGGGTTCCCCTCACTGTATGCAATCATTGAGGGTAATTCATAGGCCTCAAACCTGCCAATGAGTTAGGGAGATGCCTACCCCAAATATGGAAAAACTTCCCAGCAGAATTGGCAGGTAAGAACAATTTGTTCTAATTGAAATGATAAAGGCTGAAGCAGGTACAACAGAGTGCTTAGGATTTAGGGCTTTGACAGACACCAAAGATGCCAAAGTCATCCACTGCATCCTGCACCATTGCCAGTCATCTTGACCTTTGCCTTGCCACTGGACTTTGATGACTCTGGAAGAGAGAGGCTGACTTGTCCTCACTTAAATCCAATTCATGAGTAAGTCAAGACATCCCCCATGATGTCACTAGTCTTCTTTGAAAATGAAAAATGAACAACAGATGATGATTTGTAAGTCAAAAATAATCTTTTCAGTTTATCCATTGCCTCCATGGTTTTAAATCAAGAGATATAAAGATAGCTAAAGGGGCCGTGGTATGTCTGGGTGACCAGTCAGGAAGGTCTTCCAACATTTTTTAGTTTTGTCTTTGTACAAGGAATTCTAATACAGATATGGATTGGACCAGGAGACCCCTGAGGTCCCTTCTATCTCTGAGAGTCTATAATTCATTGAGAATGTATGCTAATCTGTGAGATTTGTGAAAAGATTTCATAATGTATATAAAGCTTGCTATTCAGTCCTCCTATGCAAAGCAGTTAGGAAAATTTGAAAATGTGATTCTACGAACACTTTTTAAGAAATAAGAAGAAAATTAAGGAATTCAGGAAGTTATGGTGGTCCTCAGGTAGTTAAGATTCTAATGAAACTTATAATTTAGTTCTCTGGCTCAAGAGGAAATGCAATTTGCTCCTTTTAAGAAACTACTCTTATAAAGAACCTACTATGGGCCAACCATTTTGCTAGGCTCTGTGGATAGAAAGAAAAAGCTAAACAGTCCCTCCCCTCAAGGCAGCTAGGTAGCTCCATGGAGAGAGTGTTGGTCCTATAGTCAGAAAGACCCAAGTTTAAATTCAGCCTCAGACACTTACTAGCTGTATGGCTCTGGACAAGTCATTTAACATATGTTTGCCTTAATCCACTGGAGAAGAAAATGAGAAAGCCACTCCAGTATATTTGCCAAGAAAACCCTATGGACTTCATTGGCATGCTATGGTCCATGGGGTCATGAAGGGTCAGATGTGACTGAACCATAATCCTGAAGGAGCTTACACTCTGCTCCTCTACTGCTGTTTGGCTATGGAGAATTTTGGGGAAAGATTGAGCTAGCAATACTGTGGTGCCCTATGGCCAAAAGTCTAACACAATGAAAGATTGAAGTAAAATATCAATGCAAACTCATGCTCTTCCAAAACTACAGGAAAGGAAATCCACAATTAATGTAATCCAGAGTCAAAATTAAACTTTCTGGCACTCAGATCAAGTATCACAGAATACACCTGGGGCAAGTAGGGCATGAAGAGTCCTTGGGGGAAAACTTAGACCTTGGAACACAAAAACCTGTTGGTCCCCAAGATGCTGGCCATAGTGGGGATACAGACCTACCCTTGTGGACTGGTTTCCCAGGATGTTGTAAGACCATTGCTGCAGAGGCTATTGCCAGGAGGAGTAGGTCAGGATCAGGCCAGGAGGAAGTTCACCTGAGGTCTGGCTACCAGGGAGAAGGTGGTCGCTATTTGATAACTTTTTATTTAATGAGTTTTTCTTGCTAACTATATGCCAAGCTCAGTTGTTTCTACGCATTAAAAAAGCACAAGAGGTTAGCCCCCTCAAATTTCATCACAGTGGATCAAAGATCTAGTCAACCCACCTTAGTTATGGTTCTAATAAAATCTCTCCCAGAGTGTGGTTTGGAATCCTCCTCTGTTAAACTTATTGTTGTGAACCATGGTAAAATTATCTGTTGCCTAATTTCTGAGTTCCCCAATTTCCAACAGTCATGCTCAAGCAGAACAAATCTTATCTTTGCATTTTCCTATGATCTATTTCTCCCACTAACCAACCACACCACCATCTGCACACTCACCCACACACTGCCCTTCCTGCACCCCCTCCCACAAATCCAAATCCTCAAATGCTTCATCACTTCTTTTGTGTGTGTGTGTGTAGAAATCATAGAACCCGGGAGAACTATAAAAGCAGCTTCTTTAAAAAAATGAAAGCTACAAACCAGGGATTTATAAGTCTCCAAAGTCTGAGGGCTGAATTGGCATCTGAGTGTAATGCATACATTCCAGACATGTTACCGACATTTGTACTATACTTCCTGCATATTACAAGTGTGCAGTAATTTTGGCCCAAAAAATATCCTTTAATCTAGTTAAGACATGACATTTTCTCAATAAGCCTTAGGATTTCTAAGGTTCTAACCAAGAAGGAATAAGGTCATTTCCTAGATTTGGGCCTTAGAGACATTCAGCATGCAAGTAATTCAGAAATAAAAATACTCTTATTTTGGAGTTGTTAAATTTAAAGTTATGTTGACATACGTCTGTGGTTTTTTTTTAATTGAAACAGTAGATTGAGGAGGAGTTAAAAATCCATTTGACTTGTTAGAAAGAGGGCTAGATAAGGAGTCAAAGGCCCTGGATTCAGTTTTTGCCTCTAACTTTTGTTCCCAATAAGACCTTAGACAAATCATTTAACCTCACTAAGGCCCATGTAAAGTGAGAGACCAGATGGTCATGCAAACTTATTCAAAAAATATGGCAATCTTCATGTTATCATGCATACTTTTATTTTATTATGTGTATGTAAACTTTAATCTCAGAAGAAAGAAAATCATTTTAAAATAAAATAAAATTTATTTTTAAATAAAAAAATTCTAATTACCCAGCTGGGTTGCTGAAAATAGTTTCATTTAATTCAAGAAAGTAATAACTTTCTCATATTCATAATGAAAATAGCATTTGAAACTTGTTTTTTGATTCTAGAATGATTTTTCAGAAAACAGTTGACTCTTCTTTTTTTGTTTTTCAACCCTTACCTTCCATCTTAAAATCAATACTATGTATTGGTGCAAAGGCAAAAGAGTGGTACAGGTTAGGAAAGGAGGCTTAAGTGATTTGCCCAGGGTCACACAGCTAGGAAGTATCTGGAGCCAAATTTGAACCTCTCATCTCCAGATGAGAGCCAGAGGCCTGACTCTCAATCCACTGAGCCACATAACTATTCCCAACAATTTATTGTTCTTAAAACACATATGTGTCCATATAACTCCCCTGCCTAAGGGCCTACTGTGGCTCTTTACTATATTTAGGCTAAAAACCAAACTCCTTAGCTTGACATTTACAGCCCTTCATAGTCTCAGTTCAGCCTGTCTTTTCCAGGTTAATTGCACATTACTCTATATCACTCTTTTCCAGCCATAAGGACCTACTTACTAGTTCCCAAACTCAAAGACTCATCTCCCGACTCCATGCTTTTGCATAAAAATGCTGGAATATATTCTTCCTCCTCATCTTTGCCTTTTAGAATCCCTAGCTTCCTTTGATGCTCAGTTTATATGCCATCCCTACCAAAAAAAAGAAAAATTCAAATCCTCTTAGCAGCTAACTCAGATACTTTTGTTCCTCCCCTGACCCTGAGCAGTGGTGCTAGTGCATAGTGATGCCCAGGAAATACTTGTTGCCTACTGTTCACAAAGCCAAACTCAACTCTCATCTCTGTGGTTAATGAGGTGAATAATAAGGATGTTTTAGACAGCAGAGATTTAAAAAGTATATGTGGGAGACAAGGAGCCCATGATTACTTTCACATTGGACCTCACCAGAAATGGTTTTTCCATTGAATGAATAAGTATTTAGGGGGGGCAGCTGGGTAGCTCAGTGGATTGAGAGTCAGGCCTAGAGATAGGAGGTCCTAGGTTCGAATCCAGCCTCAGACACTTCCCAGCTGTGTGACCCTGGGCAAGTCACTTGACCCCCATTGCCCACCCTTACCACTCTTCCACCAAGAAGCCAATACACAGAAGTTAAGGGTTTTAAAAAAAGTATTTAGGGAGGTAGCTTAGCCTGTAGAGTATTAGAGGCAGTATATCCTGGCTTTGAATCCCACCTCTGGCATTATTACGGGGTGACCATTGATAAATCTCTTTACTTCTTGATTTCCTCCTCAGGTTGGATGTGGGACATTAATGCACCTTTTTTAAAACTTTTACCTTCCATCTTAGAAGAGTGGTAAGGGCTAGGTAACAGGGTTAAGTGACTTTACCAGAGTCACGCAGCTAGGACGTGTCTGAGGCCATATTTGGACTCATGATACCACTACTAAACATATTTCCAAAAGAGTTTTTTTTTAAAAAAAAAGGAAAAATGATCATATATAGCACCTGTAGCAAATAAATAGAAATGAATTAGAAATGGCTGCATTGATTATCATATATAAATATAAAGGACTATTATTGTTTAATAAGTAAAAAAAGATAAGTTTGAAAAGCATATTAGGTTTTTTTTAAAACCTTTCCTTCTGTTTCAGAGTCAAAACTAAATATGGATTCTAAGGCAGAAGAGTAGTAAAGGCTAGACAATGGGGGTTAAGTGACTTGCCCAGAATCACACTGCTAAGAAGTGTCTGAGGTCAAATTTGAACCCAGGTCCTCCTGACTCCAGAACTGACTTTCTACCTCCTGAGTCACTTAGCTGCCAAAGAATGAAAGAAAACTGTTCTTGAATGTAAGGGAATATTGTTGTATTTGCCATGTCTTAATTTTCTGTTAATTGAATTTGTGAAAGAGAGTTGCCCAGTGATCAGTCTCACTCTCTTCTAGAGTCATCAAAGTCCAGTGGCAGGACAAAAGTCAGGAAGACTAGCAATGGCCCCAGATGAAATGGAGGGCCTTGACGTCTTCATTTTCTGACCAGGTTCTAGGCACTCAACAGCATTTGTTTCACCTTTCTTCATGACTGTTGAAACAAATTGTTTTCATCTGCCCATTTTGCTGGTACTATCTTCACATCCTTGGAATAGACACTCCACCTCCCTAATTTATTGATAGATTTGAGGTTTGTTGATTAACTTCAACCTAGCTTAGCTCACCTGCTGAGATGGCTTTACCTAAGTGGGGCTTCTGCAGATGCTACAATTTCTTGGAACTACAGGTAAAAGCTGGTTGATAAGTGGAGCCCTAAAAAGGATTCAGTAGGCCTCATACCAGATGCTAGTCTTTTTGGAACACCCCACAAACCCCAAAGAAATATTATGATATAATAAATGACAAATGATACCATTTCAGAAAACTATTTTTGTATAAATGGATGCAGAGTAAAATGAGCAAGCAAAGAGAATTATGTATACGATAATTATATTAAGAAAAAAATAACTTGAAGACTAAAGAACTCTAACCAAGGTATTGGCCAGTCGCAATTCCAGAGAATATTACCCACTTCTTGACAGAGAAAAAAAAGATGGTGCAGAAAGAGATGGGCATTTTTGGATTTGGTAATTATATGAATTTGTTTTGCTTGACCAAGCTTAGTTGGTTATAAGTTTTTGTTTTTTAATAGGGGATGAAAATTGGGGGAGGGGAGAAAAAGAAGATATCAACAATTCAAAAAATAGAACAGAAAACACTATTGAAAAAAATTTAAGGCATGGAAGAAAACCAAAGGAAACAGAGATAGCTTTGAAAGCAATGAAATTATTGCTTTATATGCTTATTTTCAAGAAGAAAGCTATATTTGCTGGAGATTCATAGTTTTATGTACAATCCTTTTTACATATTCTACTTTGTACATGAACATTTTTAGTTTTGGTACTTAGGTTTCAGAATTTTTTTTAAATTGCCCCTCGGGTATCTTCTTCATTCTTCACTTAGAGAAGCAAATACCTAGCGTTTAGGAAGTACTTTCCATGATTTTTTAGCTTATTTATTTATTCTTTACATTTATTATATTTTGCCTACTGAATATCACTTGAAGAACTTCTTGCTCTTCCTTGCTATTTGGTCTCCTTTCACTTATTTCTACTAGAACCATCATCTCATTCTTCCTCCCTACTGGGAAATTGAACTTTATCCCAAGAAGCATTCTAGATTTTGACAGGCAAGCTTTGTCCTTATCTTGTCCAGACTTAGACACTTTCTAGCAATGTCCTAGCGACCCCAACACAACTTACTCTTTTCTAGCTCCCTTGTTATGTGTCATCTCATTCCAGAAAAAGTAAGCTTCTTCAAGACAAAGATTGTTTTCATTGGTTGTACTTGTATCCAGTGCTTGCCACACAGAGGGACACATAGTAATAAATGCTTTGGTTATATTCCTATAGTTTAATTTCTTGCCAGAAAGTATCTATCTGGGTCCTTTGATATCTTGGTTTTCAAAAATGGATTCTCAATTACCTCTTAATCAAGGCTGAGGGGAAAAGAAGAACCTAATACTCAGGCTAAAAAGGCATTTCCTTTTATGCATACTTTGACTTGTAAGATTTCTAAGCTAGTCTGTCTAAAATAAAGTTGACTGTCTTGGTTGGTTTGACACTCAGCGGTTTTTATCTCTTCCAGCTACACCAGACAAGGCTTGGAACCAGGTTCCACATTTGCTATCAAGAGATCTTCCATTGCAAGCTAGTTAATTAACTTCATAATTCTGACCATGTGTCCTGTATGGCCCCACCCTTACTCCCTACTCATGGACAAAGCTAACTAACATGTCTTAGGGCCTGTTGAAATTGGGCCACTTTCCTTTATCTCAAACATGAGATTCAATCACCTTCCATCTCACAGTGATGAATTTTTGGCCCAAGCTTGGATATTCTCCTCAGATGAGGATCCCCCAAACTAAAAAAATCATGTATTGGAAAGGTAGGAGATTATTGACAAATGTGGGGTAAGTTCAAATAATTATCATAAGCAAATGGAATATTTTCCATTTAAAAATTTTAAATCATTTTAAATTTTAAACTTAAACCAACAAAATTAAGCAGTTCCATATGTAAAGTGGAACTTGAAAGACTGTATGTGAAACTGTGAAATTCTATTCAATACAGCTTGCTATTTTAAAAAGTGTATTAGAAATTAATGATGTTGCTTTCAAAGCTGTCTTTGTTGTCTGCTTCCTTCTGAACTTCCTTCTTTGCATTTAAAAATGTTTTAATGCCCTTTCTTGTCCTTTTCTCTTTTTTACATCAGAATTGCTAGCTTCCTTTGTCCACTCCCAGTTCCCTTCCCCTAATTAAAAGAAAAGAAAAGAAAGCCTTTTTAATAAATAAGCATAGTCAAGCAAAAAAAAAAAATTCATATAATGACCATGTCTAAAAATGTATCTCTTCTCCCTTCTCTTTTCCCTTATTCTCTGAAAGCATCAAAGAATATAGAAATGGAAATAGAAGAGGCTTTAGAGTAGTCCAGTCTCTTTTTTCCCCTGATAATAATAATAATAATAATAATAATAATAATAATAATAATAATGATAGTATTTATAAAGTACTTTAAGACTTACAAAGTACTTTATATATGCTATCCTATTTGATTGTAACAATAAATCTAATAAGTATATGCTAATATTATCCCCATTTTATAAGTGAAGAAACTAAAAGGGGTTGAGAAATAGTCCTTAGATGCTAAAAGGAGTCTGTGGCCCCCAATCCAATAAACATTTATTAAGACTATTTTATAGGGGGCAGCTAGGTGGCTCAATGGACTGAGAGCCAGGGCTAGAGATGGGCGGTCCTGGGTTTTTTGAAATCTGACCTCAAATACTTCCTAGCTGTGTGACTCTGGGCAAATCACTTAGCTCACATTGTCTAGCCCTTACAGCTCTTCTGCCTTAGAAACAATAATTGATTTTAAAACAAGCTAAGAGCTTTAAAAAAAAGACTATCCTATGGATAATATGTGGTAGGTAGTGGGCATACAAAGACAAAACAAAATGAAACAGTTTCTTTACTCAAGAAGTTTTGCATTTTAGTGGGGTGATAAAATACACAAACAAAATAAACATATTTTTGTCTATTTGAGAAGAAAAAGGCAAGATCTAACAATTAAGAGAATCAGACACAGTCTCCTATAGGAGATAGAACATGAATCACAGAATTAGTGTTGGAAAGGCCCTTGAAAGCCATTTAATCTATATTCAAAGAAATCCTATTATAACCTAGTGATTTCTACCTTTCTTTGAATCCTCCACAGGTCTGGTTATAGGGGCCACTGAGCCGTGAAGGAAGCCGGGTCTCCTAAGAAATGAGAATTAGGAGGAGCATATCCTGGGCATGGGACAACTAGTCCCAAAGGAAGGAGAGGCCAAATTTGAGGCATAAAAAGTAGACAAATCTGGCTGGAACATGGAGCTCATGAAGGGGGCAAAACGCAATAAACTTGGAAAAGGAGCCTGGAGAGAGGTTTTGAAGGACTTCTTAAAAAATGATTGGAGGAGGTGGCATTTTATCCTTAAAAACAATTTTATTTTTGTTGTTCAGTCACGTCCAACTCTTTGTGACCCCATTTGGGGTTTTCTCAGCTGAGATAAGAGTGGTTTGCCATTTTCCTTTCTAGCTCATTTGATAGATGAGGAAACTGAGGCAAATAGCAGTTAAGTGACTTGTCCAGGGTCACAAGGCCAATAAGTATCAGCTAGATTTGAACTCAAGAAAATAAGTCATTTCTCCCTAACTCCAAGATGGGTGCTCTATCCACTGGGCCACCTTCCTGTCTCAATACTGAGCTACTAAAGGTTCTGAGAAAGGAGTATGATGTGGTTGGATATGTACTCAAGAAAAATTATTTTGTCTCTTATATTGAAGATGGATTGGAGAGGGAAGAAACATGGTTCAGGCCGCATGGCACTGAGTGATCCCCAGGTCTTCAGTGGTGATTGGCCAGGTCTTTTTTTTTGCCCTTCTGGCTATTGCCTGAGTCCCTCCATATTGGCATTGGTAGTCCCCCAAAACACAGGCATAGGGTGATCACTCTAATTTGCTCTAACCTAGAATATGGCTTGAGTATGGCATTTCATTCTTTAGAGACCTTTAGTAATCATATCCAGCTGTTTTCATCATGCTGACCAAGAGAATGACTTGTATATTCAGTATTCCCAGGAAAGTCTCACTAGAACGTTTTAAAGATAAATGGATTCAAATGAATCAAATTGTGGAGCTGGCCATGTCATACGTACGTGTGTTTATGTGTTTGAGTATTTTAAGGTCACATATAAAATTTTCAGTAGAGATTATTCCCAAAAGGGGGGAAGGGGGGAGGGTGGAATTTAGAAAGAACTTTTTATTTCTAGCTTGATTTTTTTTACACTAGCAGCACACTACAGATCAGAGTTTTGTCTTTCAGCCAGGATCCAGCTGTGCACATTTTCAACAGCTGGAATGGTAATAAACTCTGTTCTATTAAAATGAGCTCATTACTATTTAGTTTGTGCTGACTCCCAACAAAACCACAAATTGCTTCCTCAAGTTTGAAAAGAATTTTGTAAAATTGCTAAAAAAAAAAAGAAATTTTCAAACAAAATTCTAAATTTCAGTACATCTGCATAGCTGGCATATTCTTTTCCATTATATTTTGAAGCCAGACACAAAATATGAAATAGAGAAATTCAGAATGTGGTATTTTGTTAAATGGTAATGATTCTTTAAGAATATTTTAAACTAAGCATGAACTTTTAGAAGACTTTGCAATATTCTAGGGCTAAATTAAATAAACAAAATCCTGCCTCAAACACCTACTAGCTGAGATACCCTGGTGAAGTTAATTAATCTCTGTTTATCTTGGTTTCCTTATATGTAAAGCAGGGATAATAAAAATACAACTACCTTACAGAATTGTTAGGATCGAAAAAGATGACATGTAAAGTATTTGTAAATTGTAAAGTACTATATAAATGCTAGCTATTTGTTATTTTTGTCTGTAGCATAATAATAATGAGATTGGGTTAAATGTCCTCTAAGTTTTCTTCCATTTCTATGGCTATAATTCTGTTTTCAGAGAGTAAGAGAAAACAAGAAGTGGAAAGAGACACATTTCTGGACATAGTCATGTAAATTCTCAAACTGCTATAGTAAGGATCTCACCTACATAAATAATCCTGCTTCCACTTTGAATCTTTATTGATTAACTACTTCTAAGCCAGGGCTAAACAGCTTTTGTAAGCATCGACCTCTTTGGATTGTGTCTCAGTTGATATTTATCATCAGAGGATTGGCAAATAAATCTCTTAGTCTTACATGTCTCAGACAATTTTGCATGGTTGCGTAGGAGATGCCATGGAAGAGAAGAACCTTTAAAATATACTTTGTTCTATTTAATCAAATGGTTTTTATAGTCCATAACAACAAAAATAAGCACAAAACGGCTAGACTCTATGCAGGAGTAGAGAATGGTTGAACAATTATGGTATGTAAATACAATGGATGTTATTGTGTTTTTAGAAATAATGGAAGAAGATTTTAGAGAATTCTGGGAAATACAAACTGGTGTAGAATGAAGGGAATAGAACCAGGAGAACAATTTATGAAATGGCAGCAACTTTATAAAGAAAAATAACTCTGAAGACAAAAAGAATTCTGTTCTAATAACCATCTCTCTTCCAATGACCAATTATAAATCTAGAAAACCTATGATGAAGCCTGCTATTTATCTCATGTCAGAGTTGATGGACTCAAACTGCAAAAAGAGACACATACTATTTGACATAATTATGGTGTCAATTTATTTTGCTTTACTACATGTATTTGTTAAAAAGTATTTTCACTCTGCTTTGGAGAAGGTGGAATGGGAGAGGTTAGCAACAGTGATGCCAAATTTAAAAAAGAATCAAGAAACATTTATAATACACAAAAGAGATCAGAAGTTTGAAAGGAAGCACAGGTAAGCAGGATGGTTTTGAAAGTAATATGTTAAATTTATTATATTTTTTAAGTATGAAAGAAAAGGTTATGATTTCATATATGATCTTTTGGTTTTTCTTGTATATATATATTAAAATGTTCTTTATATGAGTATTTAAGGTTTAGAACTTAAAATAATTTTAAAGAAAAAACAAACAAGGAATAAGCACAATGGGATTCATAATCACTCAAAAGAATTTAGCCTACCTGTTAGGAGAGGAATGTTAAAATGTTAGGAAAAACAAAGTGGAGAAAAATGACCATTGTCTCTAAACCATAATATACAACTGGAGGGACAGCCTGAAAAATCTATCAGTGTATATGTATCTTAGACAAATACTGCAGATGTGCAATTAAGTTGGTTTGGAATTCAATTTAAAAACAATCTGAATTACATTTGTGAAATTGTTCAGTGATTTTTACTGTGGCCCCATGCTTCTTACTGAAATATGGTCTACCTTTTTCACATCAATATTCTTTGAGAGAGAAAATCAGACACACAGAGAGAAATAGAGACAGAGAAAGACAGAGGGACTACAGAGACACAGAGACACAGAGACAGAGAGACAGTTCTAACATTCTTCTGACATGGTCCCCAGAAATGAAAGAGAAGGGTCACAAGGTCCTAGTCTGTCCTGGGTACCTTCCCATGGAGCTATGTTGCCATCTCATTCCTTTTCAGGCAATTTCTGAAGGTTGAAGGCCTTGTTGACAGTGAACTAGATGAACAAGCTGAAAAGGGACCCCAGTACACCTACCCCAAGACCAAGCCTACTGGACCAAACAAGGACAGCACTGAACTGTTCATCTGGGTGCCATTCTTCACAACTCTCACTTCAATCAAAATGAGAGTATGGGAATTATACAAGCCTAATTCAATGTTGATATTAAATTAAGAATTACCAGAGATTCTCCCTAAAAGCCTCATGTTTCCAGGCATATTAATAGAGAATGATTTCAATTGCAACCTCTCAGAAAACATTAAAAGATTATCTACTCCTAAAGATGCCCATTAACATCTTTCAAAACTTCTCACCAAGATTCTAGAGCTAAGATAACAAGAGCGGAGGCCTCATCTTCTATGTTCACCAAATAGAATTTTCAGACAAGTCAAAATGACTGTAAAGCTCGTTAATGGGTTATTAAGTACACAGATTCTATAAACCCACAGAATAAAAAGGGTCCTATGAAACTCTCTCCTTCAGCAGTAAATATATATATATAATTTTATATTATATAATATATAATTATATCTTATAATATATTATATATTATATCTCAAATTATATGTATATATTATTTGAGAGATGTCACACATGGTGGTGAAGGGGGAAATCCAGTCTTCAAAGAATTGAAGTTGTGGGTCATCCAAAAGCCAATGGAAAGATGTGTGGTAGACTCAATATGATACAACATATGACCAATGATGGGAGGGAAAAATTAGAACAATCATAAAGAGTGGCATCTAACAGGTAAAGAATTTATTTATTATATTGGTAATAGCAATCACAATGAAAATAGCTATCATTTGTAGCTTACTGTAAGGTTTGCAAAGTACTTTATATATGTTATCTCATTTGGTCTTCATAATAACCTTGGAAGGTAGATTCCATTATTCTCATTTTACAGATGAGGAGAATGAGGCTCAGAAAGTTTAAGTGACTTATCTAGAGTCACACAGCTAGTTGTGTCTGAAGCAGAATTTGAACTTATTGAATTCACGTCCAGAATTCTATCCACCGCACTATCTAGCTGTTGTGAAGGGCCATGCAATGAGTCTAGAGATACAATGATCCCTCACCTATCCCAGGATTTATGTTCCAGAGACCTCTGGGAGGTGAAAATCTGCAAAGTAGTGGCATTATATTTATTTCATTTTATATATATATATAAAGGCTTTGTAAACCCTTTCCACTCTCCTATAAACCTTCCACACTCTTATTAACCTTCAGTCACTGAGCCAATCAGCACCCAAGATACAGCATACAGTGCTGTGGTTGGTCACTTTTCATTCCATCAACCAATAGTGTGCCACGATAAATATAACTCCTTGATGCAGATTTATATATATATATTTAAACCCATGCTACAGCGAGGTCCTGCTAAATGAACCATGATATAGGGAGGGACGACTGTATTAAGAAAAGTTCTCATAATATTCAGTGGACCCTCTTTGGAAGTTTATAGGAATTTGTGAACAAAAGACAAAAGACACAGCTGTCATTGAGTTATAATCTGAATTACTATGGAAATAATATACACATAAATAAGATCATAGGTCTATAGGGCTATCAAATGTTGAAATATTTAAGTCAAATTGAATGAAGAAGTCATAAAAGAAAGAAGTCAAAATATCTTCACTCAACTATCTTTAGTCAAATTGAAATTCCTGGGCATAAAAAGTACTAAAATAATTTTAACTGGTTTCCTCCTCTATTCCAAATCTCTCTGTATCAAAAACTTCATTCTCTTAGATTTTAAGGTTTTGATCATTTTTAGATGTATACATATAACCTAAGAGGTTCATTCTGTGTACATTCACTAGTATTAATCCTTTGCACTTTAGTATGAAATACAGATTTTAAACATCATAAATCACCTGTTTTAAAATTTATATAACATTTCCCTCACAACAGTCTTTTGAGAGTATAAGCATTTTTATTCTATTTTACAGGTGAAGAAACTGAGACCCAAAGCAATTGAATGATATACAATATCCATAGTTACAGCCTACAGTGTTGTTATTACTACAGAGAAAGTTAATCCCATCATTGGGGGTTACAATAAGAGAAAGTTTCTTTTGAGGGATAGAAATTGCACTGAAATAACATTACTATTCTCTGACCTTAATATTAAAAAGGAAAGGAAAAAAGAAAGAAAGACAAATTCTTGGTCTAAGTTTAAGCCAGTCTCCAAGATTGGAAGTTGAGCTCCAAAGTCATGTGATATCCAACTTAAGGGAACAAGAAACTGAAAGAGAGCCCCTTCCAGGATGGGAAGATTTATATACACTGATGGCAAGTGAAGTAAGCAGAACCAAGAATATATACATTTATATGGTAACTACGCCACTGTAAATGGAAAGAACCACAACAAAACAATTAGAACCGAATGATGCGAAATTTTAATGGCCAAACTTGACTGCAAGGAAAAGATACAAGGAGGCACCTCCTTTCTTTGCAGGGATAGGTATTCATAGACAGAGACTATTACAGATAACACTTAGCTTTTTTGATTTTTTTCATCAGATTTACTAAACTTAGTTTTACCTATTACCAGGCATTTTGAAAAAGATCTGAAACTCAAAATATGTTCAGTATGCTATTTGTTTATTTCTTTGACATGTCTGATCAAGAAATAATTCTGAAGCAAGTCTCTCATAATTAAATCAAGAATGACCACGATGAAATCCAACCTCAGGAGTATTTTTAATGTGATGAGTGGAACAGTCCCATCCACCTCTTGCCAAAAAAATAGAGAAAGTCACAAATAACACAATTTGATTTTGATCAGATATGATCATTCTAAGAAGACATTTTTTTAAAATTCTACTCCCTTTGACTGAGATCCAATACTTCTTTTCACTATTAAATCATGGTGTGACTAATTTACAGGCATTCACTCATTTCTTGATGTATCCTTTGAATGAATGACACTTCTGTATATCCATTTAAAGACACAGAACTTTTAAAAAACCACAGTGAGACACTCTTCTTACTTTCCTGTTCTATTTATCCAAACATATTTCTCAAGAGGTGGAGTGTGTCTAGAATTTAAGAACTAAGAGATTTTTGAATTCTTAATCCTCTCTCTGCCCCTGATTCTTTGTAGCATAAATCTTACAGTATAAAGTAAGCTCTTTGTGTCCTGCAGACCAGCATCTAGGGTTATGAGAGACATCACCTCTTCAAGATTCCCAAACACCTTAATTAGCCACTTCCATCACTAAACTAAGAGACTTTGCCCCAGGCATAGATTAACTGGTCACAAAGGGCCTTTGATCTGCTAAAATTTTCATTAGTTTTCATAGGTTATGCTGCTGATGTTATTTATAAATGTACTTTGAGAAATGATCCAAGTTTTCATTCTTCCCTCTCTCCTTATCATTTTCCTTCTTCTCCTTCCTCTTTTTCTCTCCTCTTTCTCCTCCTCCTCCTTTATTTTTGTTTGTTTTGTTCTGTATGTTAAAGCATCTGCCCTGATTTTCCTATGAACAAAGGCGTAATTCTAAATTGAATTTCCATTCTCCTCTGGGAATAGGAGGGAACACAGGAATACCAGGAGAGAAGTGTAAGTGATTATTGCTAATTCTCCTGTCTCTGGCAATTCTATCTCTCAGGCTTCAGAGGCAATAAAAACACCCCCTCCCCCTGCCCACACACATACCAACAAAAGATGACCCAGGCTTACACCTTGAGCAGCCCAAATTATCAAAGCACAGGACAAACCAAGTCCTACTGAGGCAACTGCCCGATTGTCAAAGTTTCATTTTATTTGGCCAATTGCCAAGCATTTAAAAAAAAGAAAGAAAACAGAAAACAATATATTTAAACCATGACTCAAATGTCCATTCTCCAATGAAGTCATGTGAGCATTTCAGAATATAGAACAGAGAACTATTATAAAAAAGGGAGCTCCTAGAAGACACTGAACCCCAAAACATTCTGAAAAATAATCAGGTCCTAAAAGAACCAGTAGTAAATAGAGGTGCTTTTGGTTTTAATATGTTCATTTCTAGACCTTTTCTTGAGTTCCATTTTTACTGAGATTTCATTTTGGCCAGACACCTAAGCAGGGCAAGCCTACTCCTTTTAGTATAATTTCAGCAATTCTTTTTTTTTTTTTAAGGCACAAATGGGATTAAGTGACTTGCCTAGGATCACAAAGCTAGATTCAAACCCAGAGCCTCCTGATTCTATTTATTGTGATATTACCTAGTTGCTTGCCAAGAATAATATTTTTAAAATATATAAAATAAAATCCACAAGATTACAAAGGAAACAAATTATATTGAAGTGTACTTATGTAAATAGATGTATTTTTTAAACAGTCCACAGATCCCTGGTTAAGAACTCCTGCCTACAGCCGATGCCATTGATTTTAGACCAACTAGAAAAAAGGGAATTTCTAGATTTGGCGAATTCTGCCCCAGAAATGTGTGCTGGAAATATGGAGATTTGAGTTTGGCAGAATCTCTCTCTTTTTTCTTTTTTTTTCTTTTTTTTTTTTTTTAGTCCCAGCCTTACCTTTGATCTCCCTCCTGTCAGGACACTCCCTTCACAGTAAGCCTTGAATCAGCAGGAGGCCACCCCAGACCCACTTAAAGGAAATCATTTCCTTTGGGCTTGTCATGTGTACAGAATGAAACTTGGAAAGGGGGTCAAGTCCATATTAAAGGTGTGATAATTTCCTTCCTTACTCCCTCCCCTCAAAATGTCCATTTTTTTTTGACCCTGAATCTGTGGCTGGGAAGAAAATGGAAATCAGCCTGTGTGTGGTATCTCCATCGAGGCTAAAACACCAGAAAATCCATCTTGCTGGCAAAGGGCGATGAAAACTTCTGCGGACACAAAGACTGGGAAATAAACCTTTAATGTGACAGCTTTGCACCCATCGGGTCTGCTTAAGCGACAAAATGGGGGCTGTCTAGACAGGAAGAGATGAGTAATCGAGAGGGCCAATCCATCGGCCTCCCTCAGTGGGTCAGAGTGTTTTCTAGCAAAGTTTTGTTTTTCACAGGAAGGGCCACTTTAATAATCTTATGTTGAGAGAACACGGTGTTATGTGTGAACTCAGGGGCTTTCAAGCCATCTGGTTCTGGGACACGTCTATACCAGCAAGTGCCAGGAAAAGTAGATCATTATCAGGGTAAAAGGGACAGCAGGGGCTCCAGAAACTCTATTGTGGACTGTCCCCAATAGTCATGTCCACCAGATATTTCCTAAATGTTCTACTTAAATTTTGCCTGTGGAAACATGACCGGTGAAAGTGACCTCTTCTCAGTCACCAGGTCAGCAGGGGGGTGGCAGGGTGGGAAGCCATGTTTGTGTAAAAATAATTCATAATTGGAAAAAATGTACATACACACACATTCCACAAAGGACTCTATTCACCCCCTGACTCAGGAATAGTGGAGAGGAAGGGCTAACAGACCTGTCCTTCCACCCCACTGTGCCCCATTGTCCCTCAGAGCTGTACCTGGATCAAGGAAAGATGACTAGAGCACCTTCAGTGAATGAAGGGGGTTCCTTTCCCTTCTCCATGGGGTCATCCAGCAGTATGGCTATCAGGAAGCTGACCCACCCCCAAGTAGTATTGCCCTTTGCCTCCTTCTATGCTTGCCCTATACTGGCCTCCATGGCTCCAGTGCCCAGAAAGAAGGCATCCCATCCATGACAAAGGGGGAACAATATGCTCTTATATCCACCTGCTTCCTTACACCCTCTCATCAACAGCTCCGGTTTACATAAAGGTAAAAACAAATACTTCTAGGAAAAGTATTCTATAAATACTTGCCCTTTATATTTTAGATTTATTTATATTCATGCCTTTTCTGTACTTAAAATTTATTTATATTTAAGATAATTATTTTCAGCTGGTTTATAATATAATATAAGTTATACAACTATTTAAAATGAAATAAAATTAATTTTATACAATTAATTAAAATGTACTTGTTTATATTAAATACCTCTATTTATAGATCATTGTAAATCCTTGTCATTGCTGAAAACATATAAAATAAATAACAAAGGATGACAAATATTTGCTGCATAGTAGAAAGAATTCTGAGTCTTCTGCATAAAGCCTTTTTTGTTCTACTCAGCTGTGAGTACTCTTCCAGCTACATTGTATTAAATTATTTTGTATTTATTGAGTTTTTATTATATAATATATATTCACTTATATGTATATATGTCTTTATATACACACACACCCAATGAACTTTACTCACAAATGAGCTTTCATTCTAATGGGAAGAGACAATAACTCCATATATGTAATTGTTAATCATAGTTATTATATTAACAATAAGCATATATGTATATATAAATACACATGTGTGTGCATATGCTTTTATACATGTGTATGTATCTGTGTGTGTCTAGAAAAGGAGATGAGAGAGAGAGAGAAAGAATGACAGAAAAAGGGACATAGAGACATAGAGAGACAGAGAGAGAGATCTTCCCCATTAAAATGGAAGCTCATTGTATAGATGGAGTAGAATTTGTCTCATTCTTTGCATTTGTATCTCAATAGGTAGCACTTCATCTGACCCTAAGTAAATGCTTGTCAGCTGATTTATTGATTGATAAACTCATAGTCAGAAAGCCGGAGTTCAAGTTTATTATCCACTTGCTTACCAACTCTGTGACCATTCCAAAGTACTTTGCCAACTGAAATGAGCTTTGCAGAGTTGGTCATTGGTTTAAGATCGTTTCTCATCCAATGATGGTTTCCCCATATGGTAATAGTGTGTTTTTTCCTGCATCATCTCTTGCCTGCTGGATATCTCCATCTGGAAATCAATAAGATCAAAAAGGAGCTCATCATCTCCCCCGCTAAACTTACTAGTCCCATCATCTTCCCATTTACCCAAGTTCTAAAACCTCCATTCAGTTTCCAAGTCTTATTGATTCTATTTCTACAATATCCATCTCTTCCATGCCTTTCTCACCATATGGTCACTACCTTAAATTAATAACTGTATAATCTTGACAATTGCAATAGCATCCTAACCAGTCTCTTGAACTCTAGACTCTCCCTTCTTTTATCCAGTCTTCATACAGCCATCAAAATGATTTTCCTAATGAAATGATCTGTCATTTCCCTGCTCAAAACCACATGGTTTCCAGTTAACTAGGGGAAAAATACAAATTCTTTGGTATGTAAGGACTTTCACCATTTAGTCTCAACCTACCTCAAAGGTTTTAGTTCATATTGTCCCTTATACTGGTAACTCAATCAAATTGGACTACAAGATGAACTCAGCATGACCCTGCAGACCATTTCCAATGCCTGGAATGTTTAATCCTTAAATTCACTTTTCAGAATCCTCTTCCTTCACAGCTTAGGGGCCACCTCTTATATGAAGCCTTTCCTGATTCCCCAGTTAAATTTTCCTCAAGCATTTACTTAATCTCTTTTTTTGTCCTCATCACTTTCTACCTCGATTTAGATTTATCTGTATAATGTGTTACATTCCACATCCCCCTCAGGAAAATGTAAGCTACTTACAAACAGGCTGTGCCACTTTTTTCCTTTATATTTCTAGCACTTAGCATAATGACTTGTAGAGTGTAAATGCTTAACACAATTCAATTCAGCAAACATTAATTTGGCACCACCTCTAGACAAAGTACTGTATTCAACAAATGCTTGTTAAATTGTGAACATGTGGAAGAAATTCAACAATCCAAAAATTTGAAATCTTGTCATTCATGCTTTACTTTTTATAAAGTTAAATTTAATTTTAGCAAGAGTAGAGTTTGGCTAGCCCCCACCCTCAGGTGGGCAAGACCATTTTTAACATGCTTGGCCCTTCAGATGTCACTTTCTCTCTCTCTCTCTCTAGTTGCTGTTTATCTCTTCGCCTTGAGGAAATAATTTCCTTTTAAATTTGTTGAGGAAAGAACAATAAGATACCATGTCTAAGGCAACTGTTTCAGAAAGGTTCAAATGCAAACTTTCCCCCACAGAGAAAATCACTCATTCTTTTCTGCTCAGGTTTTTATCTGAATTCACTTTTTCTTGCTTTACTTTTGGGAAGCTATGAAGTATAAATCAATAAAATATCTTTATTCATCTCAAACCCCTAGTTAGGAAGGTCCAATGATTAGAGAAAGAATCAGACTCTCTCTGTGTCTCTCCTTGTCTCTCTTTTCTCTCTCTGTCTCTGTCACTGTTTCTGTCTTGTATCTATAGATACAGATATAGATATAGAGATATATAGAGGTATAGATATATATATATATGACAATACAAATCTACTTTTCTCTCCTGTATGCTTTAACGTGTATTGTATGGTGGGTTTTTTTTGGCTGCTTTTACCTAAAGGAAGTACATATGAATCAGTAATGCATTGAACAACCATATAATCTGAAAGTAACTACTCATAAAACAATAGTGAGACAAATAGCCAGACTGTCAAGAAACAAGAATTGGAGCTATCAGCTTGCTCTGGACAGTGCAAGAGTGAGTGTGAAGCAAAGGATGGAAAAGTAATGAGTTACGGGTTTTGTCCTCAGCAACAGTATTAGCCATAGCCTCTCTGTCCCTGTTCTATGAGTTTTCCTCTTGGCAATATCATAATCTTTGCATTCACATTTTAGCATTCTTTCTCTACTGGCAGTTTACTCAGTAGCAGCTGAAGTGTGATAGTCTGCCTTCTCATCTCCTCACAGCCCATTTTCCACCCTTTCTCACACCATGGGAAAAAGTCACCAATTACAAGTCTTCTCCTTCACCTCCTCTCCCTCTCCCTCTCTTTTTCCTTAGGAAATAAAAGAGTCTGAGCTAATAGCATTGGAAAATTCCTTTCCCCCACTGACCAGTCACACAATACAAAGTGCCTCTCTATTCAGTGTGGCCTACAGATCTCTGTTCA
The DNA here is from genome assembly GCF_016433145.1 of Gracilinanus agilis. Classification (NCBI taxonomy): domain Eukaryota; kingdom Metazoa; phylum Chordata; class Mammalia; order Didelphimorphia; family Didelphidae; genus Gracilinanus; species Gracilinanus agilis. The sequence continues at coordinate 611,893,467 of NC_058132.1, read as the reverse complement.
AGAAACTAAGGGAAGATCCAATGCCTAAGTAAAATATGGCCTCTTCCTTGTTTGAGCTTAGAGTCTAGTAGAACACAGATAGCTATAAAGCAAAATATTGCATGGAAAGTACATGAAAGATATCCAAAATTAAATCCTATGAGCAGCCTAAGAGGGAAAATCATTGAATGTGCCAATAGACTAATGAGGGGAAAATATTGAATGTGACAACAGTGGCAAATTCAATTCAGCTTAGTAAGGATTTATTAAATACCTACTATGTGCCAGGTACTGTCATAGAAACTAGGGAGAAAAAGACAAAATTGAAAGTTTTTGTTCCCAAGAAATGTATATTCAACTGGAACAACACTAATTTTGTGGATGTATTACCATACATAGTATGATCTCCCCATATGCAGAGCCTCTACATAGTCAAAAGGCTAAATGTCCAAGTAGAATTTCTAAAAGTCCAGTTAGATTTTCAACAGCCTTAACCTAGCCACTTGGTGCCTTTAGGACTTAATTTTGAAGCTTTCTGTAGATTTGGGAGTCCCTAAGACATTTCCAGGTTTGCATTGAGGACCAAAGTAGGTTGGAGAGGAATTACCCTTCCTTCAAATCTCCCACTTTTCACAAAACCCTTTCATTGTCTCCTTTTATACTAGTACTTCCCTCTGAGATTACCTCCAATCTGTCCGCTTTGTGCATAATTGTTTTCATGTTGTTTCTCACATTAAATTGTGAATTCCTTAAGGGAAGAGATCATGTTTTACTTTAATGTACTTGGCACATTATAGATACTTTAATAAATGCATGTTAAGTTGACTTAATTCTGGCCTTCACACACTTGAAGAATACTTTTTTGCTTTTGCTGTATGTTTACAATAGAGTGTAGACCAATCTGAACCTACCTGAATAAGAGCAAGGGAGTCCATATTCCACCCTAAGTAGAAGTCTAGTCTCGAGGTTGACCTCTCTCCACTCTAGAACACTGGTCAGCTCTGAAGTTCTACTTTGATGGTTATAACCTAATTTTCCAGGGAAACCTTCAAGACCCCAGAGATTCCAGAGCTTCCTTGAGATTTAGAGACCAACTTTGAAAAGCAAAGTAGAAATCTGAGTCCTTGATTAAAATCGAAGCTACAGTAATAAATTTTCTAGGAAATTTGTTGTCCCTCAGAAGCAGTGTTGATGCCCTCCCATTTCTAATATATGGAATCTATCTATCTATCTATCTATCTATCTATCTATCTATCTATCTATCTATCTATCTATCTATCTAATGTAAAGAGAAATATATCTGTATATATGTCTCCCTTCTAGGTTTGGAAAAATCTTGTTGTATTCCAATTTGAAGTGCTAACAAGTTATTAGGAAAAAAAATAGTGAATGCAATAAATCCTGCAGGTGTTCAAGCATCCTTTTTATCATGCTAAGTATCTACCTGTAAACTTGCATCAAAATAGGATGGTCAGGTAGAAGGAGCACTTGGACTATTAGCCTTATGAGCAAGTTATAGTTTTTATTCAAGGGTCTAGTCACCACTCTGATACTATGTAATCTTCAACTTCAGTTTTCTGGGATTCAGTTTCCATATCCTTTAAGTCACTGGATAATTTCTTTGCACTCTATGGAAATTAAAAACTGTTGTCAGCATTAGTGGTAGAAATGCCTCACTAGAGTTATTTACCAATCAGAAGGATAATCTGAACTTCCCATCTCTTCTATTTGTTATTAATGTTATTCCAGATTTGTGATTTCTAATGTTTGGGGAACTCTCAGTATGGAATCTCTTTCCATTGATACAGATCAGCAACTGCTTTGTAACTTATCGTATTAGAGATTTACCTGGGGCATTGAGAATAGTTATATGACTTGTCCAGGGTCATAGAGATCCTGGGCCATACTATTCTCAGTGGAATCTTTCACAAACCAGAGAAGGTGTTCATTTACATAAAGCTAAAGGCAACTGTAAAATTAACCATGAAGAAAAAGTGGATTGAGGTATAAGAAGTTATGAAAGCAAGTGAAAGAGTGATTGTATATGAAGGAGTAGACAGACAGATGGGTACATCAGACACCTCCAGACGAGAGACTCTGCCTTTGTGGTTGGCTAGCAGTAATGTGGTAAAACTTAGAACAAAATTGAGACAGAGTGAGAAATTCTGAATCTCTTAGATTTTTTTTAAAAAAATAAAAAACACCAAATCCCACAGTCCCCTCCCCTAACTACTTTTCTCAAACTAATGTTTTTACCAAAGTAAATTTGGAAATTTAATTATAAAATGAAGACAGGACATGAACTAGACTTCAAAAAGTATATAATTTCTACTCATCCAAACTTACAGGAAAAAAAAAGAATTTTTAAATATCACTTTCCAGGATAGTATATCATTTATCACACCTCACTGTTACCATTCTCCTCAAACAAGGGTAAATGGAAGTTTCCATGAAATGCACAAATTTGAGTGATGAGAGATTTTGTTAAACTAATGAAATTTGATTAAACTCACTGGATGTGTCATTTCTAACATATTTAGTGCATAGAAGCAGAGGTAAATAGAGTCCCTGGATGATAAATAAAGTCATTTTACTATAATAGAATCCAATTGTATCAGGCATGTCTCTTTAATGGATTTAGAAAAGAATTTTAGAGGTGAAAAAGAAGGGAGGATTCTTTAACCTAATCCTCTCATTAAAAAAAAAGTCAGAAGGAAAGCTGGGTTTGAAGCCAGAGCATCAAATTTGAGTTTTGCCACCAATAACCTGTGTGACATTGGATATATCCCTTAACTTTTTCAGGTTTTGGTTTCCTCATCTATAAAATTAAGGTAGTTAGATTAAATGTTTTCTGTGGTCCCTTTCAGGTCTAAATCTATAATCCTATGACCAATTGCAGGATAAGCCAGACCAAGGACAAGTAGGTCCTAGTTAACCAGTTAACCAAGTAATGGAGGCAGATCTCAATAGTAGACAATAAAAGATGGTATAAGCAGGTGATCACTTTAACATTTCAGGGATCTAGAAGGTAGAACAATGTGTCAAAGAAGTCCAATACCAAGATAGGAAATAGATATCTAAGTAAATATAGCTGTCTTCAGAAACCACTACTGGGTAATAGATGAACATCTAGGAAGATGAATGATAATCTTTAAGGAGATCTAGAAAAAGGGTGGCAACAGCAACAATGACTAGATCTGGCCAGAATAGGTCTGTAGTCCTCAATATCTTCAAGGAATAAGTAAAGACTCCAGTCTCAAAGAAACTTGGGGTAATTGTTGCAGAATCATGCTGGATTTGAGGTAGAGAAATTAGGTAGACAGCAATTCAAATACTGAGAAAAGGATACAAGATTTGACTTAAGGAACAAAGTCAAAGTGTAGGTATTGGAATTAAGAACCAGCATCAAGACTAATTCAATGATGAGCCAAGGAATTATGGGAACAGGGGTCATTATGTTTTTGTTGGTAGAGTTGCCTCAAAGTGTAGGATGAACCCAAAGATGTCAATATTTAATGACCCCAGCTGAGAAAATTGAGTTGGTGGGGAGTTAGGTAGATCATTACACCAAAGCAAAGAGAAGAAAAAATGATTTGTTCATGGCCACCCATCTAGTTAATGGCTAAGTCAGGATTAAAAGCCAGGTCTCCTAATCCTTAGTTCTATGATCTATCTTCCTACTTCCTTACACTGCCTATTGATTTTCCATAATGCTTAACTCCAATGGAAAACTCATTGGGGGTTAAGTGGAGGAATTATAAGTGATTTCACTGATATAAAAACTTCAAGATATTAAAACTCCCTCTATCAATACACCTTCTTTATCATTTGTAGCCTTAGGGAGATGCATAGAGAACATTGAGAGATAAAATGATTTGCCTAGCGTCATATAACTAGAATCTGTCAGGAAGATCTTGAACTCAGGTCTTCCTAATTTGGAAGCTAGCTCTCTATCTACTACAATACTTATTCTACTTCCTTGAAAAGAAATAATTATTTTCCCAGCATATGACAACAATTTCATATTTTTAAAAGTTCCCCAAATTTTGTAGTTGAAGAGGAATAAATCAGATGATGATGGTGTCTCTTTAGTAAAAAAAAAACAATCATCTCTAATTCTTGTTTATGCTCTAATCCAGAGGAGTGATGTAATCTGAATTATCCAGACACCCTAATGAAGTTAGCTGGTTAGATATCTCATCCTTTCAGCCTATTTTTTTTAAAAAACCCCAATATCTTTATATGTGTGTGTGTATCTTTCTATATTAATTTTATTTGTTACAAGGCTAGACAATGGGGGTTAAGTGACTTGCCCAGGGTCACACAGCTAGGAAGTGTCTGAGGCCAGATTTGAACCTAGGACCTCCTATCTTTAGGCCTGGCTCTCAATCCACTGAGCCATCTAGCTGCCCCTTTCAGCCTATTTTTAAGAAGCAAAGTATCAGCTGGTAAGCCAGCCAAGCAATCAATAAAAATGAATAGCTAGTTATGAAATAAAATATTCATTTTTCTACTGGCTAATGAGGCTATATTAAATTATAAATGTACTTAAATATAATTGTATATATTATTTCATTTTTAACAATATTTACAATATAATCTAATGTTGGTATGAAAAGAATCTCTTCAGACATAATTTTCTTCTCTCCTACCGCAGACAAATCAACTACACCCTCACAGAAACTCTATTGAACAGAAGCAGCCACTGTTATAAACCAGTTGCTAACCACTGTGCAATTAAAAAAAAATATTATTGGGGGCAGCTGGGTAGCTCAGTGGATTGAGAGCCAGACCTAGAGACGGGAGGTCCTAGGTTCAAATCTGGCCTCAGACACTTCCCAGCTGTGTGACCCTGGGCAAGTCACTTGACCCCCATTGCCCACCCTTACCACTCTTTCACCTAGGAGCCACTGCACAGAAGTTAAGGGTTTAAAAAATGTAAAAATATATATATTATTTTCTCTAAATTATATTTCTCTTGGTTTTCCTTATTTTAACCATTGTCCTATTTTCAAATTAAGAAACAAAAGCAATTTAATGATATGAAACACTTTAATGGTTGCAAGGTTACCAAGAACAACTTGTTTCTATGGCAAATATTCCACCAAAATCTCATAAGAAATAATAGCAAATACCAATTAACAAATATCAAATATAAAAATCAAATGGACCCGAACAATAGCTGCATTAGCTAGGCACAGATACCTATAGAACAAATTTAAATATGAAAATAGTCAAATGTTGTAAATTGACACTGACCCATCTTTAATTACAGGATGGTCTCAAACTTGTCATTTACATAAACATAACATTATATCGCATGCTACATCATAATAGGTTTATTGTTTTGATAAAGCTTCATTAGTTAAAATGAGAGGTGCCAAATTAAAAAGAACACATCCAATGAAGGCCATAGACTATAATGAGCAAGATAATATATTTCAAGGTCTTTCCAAAGTCTTATTAACTTAACACTTCCTAGAGAAATTTAAGTAAAGTGTAGTTCAGTGTAGCATGAGAACTTAGTAAGAAGAGGGAGTAGTAAGATTTTTTTTTATTTCATTAATATATTTAAGGTAGTTCTAAGAAAAAAAATAAGATAACCACAAAATTTACACCTTGTTTTCCTATTAAATACTTCCATGTTTCTGTTGGTGCCAAGTAAACAGTAAATCTCAAAATGTGTTTCAAAATATATTTCAGGAGCCATGTAAAATTTATTTGGCACAAATAAGATTAGCCATATCTGTGTAAAATATTTATGACAAATAATTTATTAAAGCTATATCCACAAATCTTTCTTTTTGTCATAAAAATAAAAGCAAAAATAATTTTCTTCCCAAATATCTCAGAAATAGCCTGCTTTTTTGGGGTGGGGGAGTGGGGAGGAGTTGTAGAGATAGTCAATCATTTGTTAATGTGCATAAAGAAACTTCACTGAAAATTTAAAGCCTTTTTTTCTTTTCTTTCCTTGCACTGATCTGTTTCTCTCATCTATACAAAGATGATTTGGACTCATAAGTCCTGGGTTTAAATCCCGACTGCTACATATACCTATGTGAGCCTAGGTGGATGACAGCATCTAGACTTCAGCCTGTTTGAACCTCTTTACTGTCTCTTCCAGTCCTGAAGCTATGGCCTGTATAGCTTTTAAAAACACGTTTATCAAACCCGGCCTCAGCCACTTCCCAGCTGTGTGACCCTGGGCAAGTCACTTGACCTCCATTGCCCACCCTTACCAATCTTCCACCTATGAGACAATACACCAAAGTACAAGGGTTAAAAAAAAAAATTAAAAAAAAAAAACACGTTTAGCAAATGAAAAAACTTGTTCAGTTCATTTGAAAATCCCCCAAAATCAAAAGTGAAGGATAAATTTAAAGGAGAAAATTATCTTAAAACTGCAATGAGGGGAAGCTAAGTGGCTCAATGGATAGAGAGAGGGGAATAGAGAGAATAGACCTGGGGTAAGGAGGATCTGGATTCAGATCTGACCATTTAGATACCTCCTATCTGTGTAATCCTAGGCAAGTCACTTCATCCCAATTGCTTAGCGCTTATTACCCTTCTACCTTGGAACCAATCCTTAATATTAAGTCTAAGACATAAGATAATGATTTTTTCAACTGCAAGGAGAAGATATATATTTATTTCTGCAGAACATTTATGATGGTCCATGATCATTTTGTGATAGTTTATAAAAAGTTATCATGATTTGCAAACAACATAATATTTGCATTGTAAGAATAGAAATATAGCTAACATTTTAACCATGTGATTACATACCTAATGTGATACAATTACAGAATAACAAAGGAAACAAGAGTTTCTCAGGTTCAGTGTAAAGAAACACAAATGAAGGATTATGCATGAATCTGATCATCCTTTGGAAATCCATTTCCACTAAAACGTCAAATGCTATTCGGAAACAATTTGACGATATGTTGAAAAACAGTCAGAATACATCACACTTAGTTGAAACCGGTTAGAGTTTGATCTGATTGCTGCACAAACACCAAAATCAGGTCTATGATCATGATTCTTTCAAATTGCTGCAGAAACAAAACGATAATGCTTCAAATATGCAAATGCTTGTTGTCACAGAGGAAAAATATATTTCTAATATAATTGGGCAATTATTTTTGGCTTCAGGTGCCTTAAAGAAATTTAGCATAATGACATAAATTTTCAAGTTACTAAATGGGAACTATTGATATAGACCAGCAACCTCATTTTATGTAAATATCCTTCCTAAGGTAAGGAAATTAAGACTCAAGAATGTTAAGTGAGTTATAGGGCTTGAGGTCACACTCTCTTTCTATATATCCCATCACTCCCAAGTCTTACCACATCTAACTACATTACATTATTCATTCATTTGGATCCTTCTCTCCAATCACAAAGCCACCACCCTAATTTAGGACCTCATTATCTATCACTTGCTCTACTGCAGTTGTCTCTTCCTCCCTCTAAACGCTTCCCCTTTCTAATCTATGCCCCCACAACTTCCAAATTGATATTTCTGCAAGACTTATCATGTAACTACTCAGCATCAAGGTGTTCCATTATCTCTGTTTTGCCTCTAGGAAAAATATAAATTTCACAGTTTGGCATTTTATTTTATTTTTTAAACCCTTCATAATTTGACTTAAGACTACCTTTTCCAGGTTAATGTCCCATTATTCTCTGACACTGTCTGGCAACCAACTGACCTGCTTGCTGTATTCTATACAAAATATTCCATTTCCCTTGATATAGACTCTCTCACTTGTATGGAATATATTCTTTTCTCACCTCTAATTTATAGGAGCTGTTGCTCTTATTCTTATTGTTGTTGTTTAGTTGATTAATTATATCTGACTCTTTATGACCACATTTAGGGTTTTCCTGGCAAAGGTACTGAAGTTGTTCACCATTTCTTCCTCCAGTTCTTATAAGGAAACTAAGGGAAATAGGGTTAAGTGCTTTGCCCAAGCTGTCAAATAGCTAATGAGTGTCTGAGGTCAAATTTGAACTCAAGCCTTCCCGATTCCGGGGCCAAGGGTCTATCCACTATGTCACATAATTTTGCCTCCAAGGCTCAGTTCAAATGCCAAATTCTACATGAAGTTTTCCCTGAATCTTAGTGGCTAGCATTTTCCCTGAGTCCAGTCATTTGTTACTCCTCATATACTATATTTATTTAGAGTAAGGGTCAAGAATAGTTTTATTTTTTATTTTGTATCTCCAGTGCATAACTATATGATCTAGAACACAGTAAAGTAACAGATGTTTGTTGAATGAATGAAGTCTCAGGAGAGACTTTCAAAGCTTTCAGGTCTATGCCTTTTGATTCTAAGTCAGCATTCTTTTTAATGTCATTAGATCATTAGAACAACTCCACCCCAGAGATACAGACTTAAAGGGTTCATAGAGTCCTATATTCAAAGTTAGAAGGAAATTTAGAAAGCCACTGAGATCAATCCTCTCATAATACATATGAGGAAACTGAGGCAAAAAGAGATTAAATAACTTGCTCTGGTTTACACAGCTCATAATTATCTAAGGTGGAATTAGAACTTTCCTCATCTCCAGTCTTACTCCCCAGGTCAGAGGTAAAGTTCCTAATTTTAACTCATGGCTGAATTTGGACTTTCCTCAAGGAGGGTCAAACCCCAAGTTGCTTTGCTATGGAGTGGCTTTCCCAAGATATTCAAATTCCTCTGCATGTGTGGGCTTCAAATTCCCCTGGATTTGGGATCAGTGTTCAGACTTCAAACATTCCATAATGTCAGAGCTGAAAGTCACATCAGAAGTCATCCAAACCAACACTCTCATATTATATATAAAAGGAACGTGAGCCTCTGGCAATGCAGCACGGTGGCCAGTAGCTGTCACCACCTTAGCCCTTCCACCTCCAGTATTTCTAGTATTTTCTACACAATTCTCCTGTGCCAGGAGGTGATTGATAAGTGCTTATTATGTGCTTGATGTCATCTAGCAACTGGGAGGAATGATGGCTGTCAGGAAGCTTAATTAATCGAAAGGAATATGTGTATTTTCCCTACTCTCAGAAAAGGTGATAATTCTCATTGTGTGTATGTGTGTGTGTTATTTATTCCCTATTTATTTGGTATATATGTATATGTGTATATATATATATATTTTGTATGTTGTCTCCTTCATTATATTATAAGTTTTTTAAGGGCCAAGACTGTCTTTTCTCTCTTTTTATATTCTCAGCACTTATAGCTGTTGGCACATAGTAGGCATTTAATAAATGTTTATTGATCAATTGATTGATTGAGATGGGCAAGGAAGCCTTCACCAACTGCTCAATGACTAAGAAAGGGAGACTCGAGTTCTACATATTTAGAAGTTGTAGTAGATTGACAAAGGTTGAAGAGAAGTCAGCACAAATCAGAGATCCAAAAACCAGAGGAGAGACCAGAACCAAAGAACAATGAGCTATAGAAGCACAATATGGGAAGATTAGTGGGGATTACACCTTCTTCTGGTACTATGAATCATGTGGACTGTGCAGGGACAGGGAGGGGAATTGACTCTCTAACGAATTTGAGTTTCTTTTTCTCTTTAGTAAAACTTCAATCCTAGAAAGCAAAACTAGTCTGGAGTGACTGGGGAAGAAAGGACTTGCAGGACTAGTAAATTGTTTGGCTCCCTCACAACCTAAAGTCCTTTTTCCTACATAGAAGTCATAAACCCCTGTAACACTGAGAGCCCAAGTGATAGTATAGGACCATAGGAGAGATGGGGGCCACCAGAGGCAAAAAATTGTCTTGTCTTTAGCCTTGGACCTGCCTTTTCCGTATTCCTTATCATATATGATAAATTTTTACTGTGTTAGTATCTTTGTAGTCTCAGTTGCTTGCAAAAGAACTGGACACCTATGAGAAAGCTAAAACAAACTGGTTTCTATTCATCTCAGAATAACTTCTGAATGGGGACAAATCTGGGTTGTAGAGAACATGAATTATGAAGAAACTGCCACAACTGAACTCAGGTCTTTGCAAGTGCTAGCTATTTCTTTTTAGTGGTAATATGAATTACAGATGCACAATGGTCTCCCAGTTCTGCTTATTTTGCTCGGCATCTATTTCCACAGACCTTTCCCGCTTTTTCTGAAATCATCTTGCTTATCATTTCTTATAGCACAATAGTATTCCATTACCAACACGTACCACAACTTGTTCAGCTATTCCCCAATTGATGGACATCCCCTAAATTTCCAATTCTTTGCCACCACAAAAAAAATTGCAGGTTACCAACATATGAAAAAACTGTGCCCCAGACAGAGCAAGAGAATTGTTCAAGGTTTCACAGAAAGTTTCACAGAAAGTAGAGGCAAGGGAGCTGCTAGGTGACTCAGTGGATTGAGAGCTGGGCTCAAAAATGGGAAGTCCTGGGTTCAAATTTCATTTCAGATACTTCCTAGCTTTGTGATCCTAGGCAAGTCATTTAACCCCCATTGCCTAATCCTTACTTCTCTTCTACCTTGGAACCAATAAAGAGTATAGATTCAAAACAGAAGATAAAAGTGAAAAAAAAAGTAGAGCCAAGGTTCACCCAAGTCTCCTGATTTCCAAGCTAGGGGTCTTTCTACTGTACTGCATAGCACAGATAGGACAAACAATTCTCTAGATCTAGCCTTGGCTGTGACCAATTCGAGAACTTAAAAAATTGTTGAATTAACTGGAGCAGCTGCTAACTTTGATAGTTATTTTCTAGTTATCTCTAAAAATCACAATTGTCTTGTTTTCCACACTCCTTCTGGCTCCCCCCATATGAATAGTCCATGTAAACCCAAACAGGCCATTATTGTTTGTGCTGTTTAGACCCAGCTTATGGATGCTCATGGTAGCTTGTTAGACTATGCATGCTTGGGAGTGGGTGTGCTTTTTAAAATTCATACACTATTTCTTAGAGAAGCAATTCAGTTTATCTCTCCATATGTTTTCAACAATAACACCTCAGCAAGGTGATACTCCGGTTAAATGACTGATGGACCTGACAATATAATTGATATGTTTTTCCCATCATTTTCCCCCATCTCTTTTTAGACTCAAAGAAAACATTTGAAGTTTTAAGACAACACAGTCAAAATGCATTCACATTAAATGCCAATTATTCTTTTTCTTCCCCTGAAAATATTACAATAGAAATTTAAAGAGGAAAGTGAAAATTTTGATGCATCTAGCTAGATCTCTAAAACTCGGTCAAGGCTGCAGTCACTGGACTGACCTGGTTGTTCTTGATTATGTACTTAATCTATTATCCAGCCACCACTCAGGTTGTCAATATAATCTGATGCAATGTTTAAGATTCAACTTAATTCAGCAAATATTTATTGAGTTCTTACTATAACCAAAATATTATGGCAGGCATTAGGACATAAGGATAAAAATCAAGGAACTTACAGTCTAGTCTGGGGATTAAGATGTAACCAGAGAAATCATAAAACAAACTACTCCATGATTAATTATCCAGAAGCAGAGCAGAGAGATGAGAGATTTATTTAAGGAGGGTGGGATTCCTCCTGGCTAAGGGAGTAGAGATGGGAGCAAGTGTTGAAAAGAGCCTCAAACCTATAAGGCTGTGTTCCAGTTATGTTTTTGCCATATATTTATGCTGTACATATTGGTATTTTGCTCCATTATGATCCCTATTAGCATGTACGCTTCTTTTCAGTAGGGATTATTTTATTCTTTCTACTTGTATAGCCAATGTTTGGCACATGAGAGATACTTAATAAATGCTTATCAGTTGGTTGACTGATACCAACATAATGGAATTAAAGTACAATTTTAATTCCCTTTCTACCTCTCTAGAGCTATCTCTTCTTTGGCCCATACAGATATTATTTTTATTAATTTATTAATTGATTTTAGGTTACATGTCAATACCATTTTTAATAATTGTTTTGGATATCTCACTATATCTTGAGTTCATTCCCTCTCTGTCAGTCTGTTTCTTTTTTAAATTAAAAAAAATTAAATATTTTTCCATGGTTACATCTTTCATTTTCTTTCGCTTCCCTCTTTTCTTCCCAGAGCTGACAAGCACTGAGTTATACATGTGTTATCACTTGATTAGGTAACATGTTTCATCATTGCTCCTATAAAATTGTATTGAATCATTGCATTGATCAATGTTCTGAAGTCTTTCAAAGTTGTTTGTCTTTACAATAAACCCTGGTTCTGTCCACTTCATTTTGCATCAGTACATTCAGGTCTTTACATGTTTCTCTTTTGTCATTTCTTAAGTTGTGATGGTCTGAAATTACTTTTATATGCCTTCACCACTTCCCAGTTGATGAAAAGCCCATTAGTTTCAGTTTTTCTTAATACAAAAAAGTACTATTGGAAATATTATTCCCTATGGGTCCTTTCATTCTTTCTTTTATCTCTTTTGGATATAAGGTTAATAGTTTTATCACTGAATCAAAGGGGATGCACAACGTAAATTTTTCCCATCTCTTTTTTTTCTTAATACCCTTACCTTCCATCTTAGAATCAATATTTCATATTGGTTCCAAGGCAGAAGAGCAGTAAGAGCTAGCCAATGGAGGTTAAGTGACTTGTTCAGGATCACCCTGTTAGGAAGTGTCTGAAGTCAAATTAGGACAGAGGACCTCCTGTCTCTAGGTCTAGCTCTAAATCCACTGAACTCCCTAACTACTCATTCCCCATCTCTTTAAATAAAGATTCAGTTGTGATATAGAAAAGTCTTGGAGCACATAGGGACTGAAGTGTGTCTATATAATATATTATTTTCCATGAAAAACAAACCAAAAATTTAACCTTAAAAAAACCCCTTGAATTAAGTATGGTTTAGAGAACTTGAAGAAAGATTAATGAAGAGCAATCATAATTATGGAAGTTTGGAAGAATAAAATTCCATTCCATTCTATCCCCTCAAATCCAGCAATCATCAAGTGCCTACAGTGTACAAGACACTGAGGAATTATTATTGATATCTCTCTCCTCAAGGTATCAGAGTTAGAAGGCTAAAACAAACTTATTTAGGAGATGAGAGAGAAGGTTTAGGAGAGACTTTAGGTGTATAAAAGCTATAAAAGAAAGTAGCTTTCTTTCTTTTCTGTAAGATTGATTGGTTAGTTAGTTGTTGACCTTCGTACTTGAAGAAAATCAAAATGGTATCACTATTTTAGCATCAATGTACAGTGTACCCAATTGTAACCAATCAGAACAACATTAACTTGGAAGGTTCTACCATAGGTCAAGCGCAGATAGCCATGTGAACATTTTGGATGAGATGGAAACATCTCTAAATTTGTGCATCTCATGTTTCTTTTGAGCTGCTGCAATTCTACTTTGCTCCTTCTCTGGTGTAGGTAGGTATACCATGCTAAATGGTCCTTTACCAGTGTCTCTCATGTCTCATAATCAACACCAAAGTTCTTCACTTTAAAGTGTCCTTGTATTTCTTCTGACCTTTGTGTGAGCTCTTGTCTTGCATAAGTTCCATAAAGTAATCTTTTTGGCAAAGATACATTTGTAATTCAAACAATATGGCCAGCTCATGGGAATTGTTCTCTCTGCATAGATATGCAGTTTAAGAAAGGATTTCAATGTCTGGTACCCACATCAGGCTAGGTTACCTTCAGAATTTTTTAAGACAATTAAATGGAAGCAATTCAGTTTCCTGGTGTGATGCTGGTAAACTGTCAGGATTTTGCACACAGACAACAATAAGATCGACACAAAGGCTTTGAAGATCTCCAATTTGGTCCAGCCTAATATGTCTTCTCTCTCACACACACACTTTCCTTTAGAGTTCCAAACATTATTTTTCAACTGTTGAAAATTTTCTGTGAGGTTAGGGCAATTGAAATGGGTTTTATACTATGGTAGGAAAGATCTAAGTCAGAAATTTTGAAGAACTTAGTCTAAATTATAATACAATAGGGCTTATAGACCCTCCTTCCCTAAAGAGTTTTTTCCAGAGAGCATCCTTTCTGGACTAAGGCATGGCTTGGCTTGGAAGCCAGAGCTAGGACTATGTATGGCCAATAAAGGAGCCTTCTAGTCCTGTAAGTTCTATGAGTAGAATGAGAATATACACAGCCATGAAATAAATGAAAAGATAACTAAAGAAAAAGTAAACTGAGTAACTGAAAAGTCAAAAATGGTCTGAGATAACTGATGATGAAACTTGGCTAAGGTGGAGAACTGCAAGGACAGGATGATGCATTTTTTCCTTCTCTGTCCACTTTGTTAGGGCAATCCAGAGGGTTCTGTTGGTCTAATTATTGAATTCTCAAGGACTTCATTTCATTATTCAGGTAGGGGCCCTTTTGAATCAGACATTAATGCAGTTACTTCTAGGTAGCCTTGATTAAACCATGCAACTTCTCTTTCTAACACTTGCTTACCAAGTACTGAATAACTATTACTCAGGCCTAGGGGCAAAAATGGAAGCAAAAAAAATTTATTCAAATTTTTGCTCTCTCCATATATTCTGTTAAGTTATTTCCTTCATGGGACTTCCATTTCCAAATATATAAAAGTATTAGATAGGTATTACATAAGATTTGGGGTTCTTCAAGTTTTTTTATGCCATGGACCTCTTTGGTAATTAAAAAATTTATTTAAATTTATTAAAGTTTTATCTTCCATCATGTAACCATGTTAAAAATGAATATTAATAAATGTTTAAATTTAATAAAAAAATAAAAAAAGTTTAAAAAAGTTAATTGTGATGTCAATAGGAAAAAAAAAGTTTTATCTTCCATCTTAGAATTAGTACTGTGTATTGGTTCCAAGGCTCAATTTCTCCTACTATAAAATGAGAATAATGACAGTACTTTCTTTACGGGGATATTACCAAAATATCATGCAAGATAATGCATATAAATAATTTTTCAAGCCTTAAAGTGCTATATAACAGTTCCCTCTATCTCTTCTCAGTTAGTCAGACACTGGCTCTACATCTTATGCTCCTATAAATCTCTGGCATTTAACCTAATAGGTAATATTTTCTGAACAAGCATCAACTGGATGGGAGTTGAGAGAGAGGATCAACCACGCATGCCAAAGCACTTGTAAGTTTGATCTACATTATTAAAATTTTCTTCATCTTCTTAAGTTTAGACAATCAATACAACAATAAATCAGTCCCTAACTTGTAGCATTTGTCCATTCTACATGTATAAATGATTTACCTTAAAAATTTAACTATCTACTCTCCAAAGTCAGGTCCCTGATTATGTTACACATTGGTTTTTTTGTTTGTTTGTTTGTTTTGAAGCTTTTACCTTTTGCCTTGATTCCAAGGCAAAAGAATGGCAGGAGCTGGGCAACTAGGATTAAGAGACTTGCTCAATGTCACACAGCTAGGAAGTGTCTGAGGCCGTATTTGAACCCAAGACCTCCTGTCTCCTAATCAAGATCTCTATGCACTTGGGCATCTAGCTGCCTCATACACATTGGTTTTAATATTTTGCAGGGGAGGAGTAGAAAATCCACTCTTGTAAGATTATGGAACTTGGATTCAAGTTCTAGTTATGATATGGATTAGCCACATGACCATGATTAAGTCATCTAGACCAGTGGTGTCAATTAAAATAGAAACCCCCAGACCTTATATAGGGGCAGCAGTGGATAGAGGACCAGGTCTGGAGTCAGAAAGACCTGAATTCAAATTTGGCCTTAGACACTTATTAGCTGGACAAGTCACTCAACCCTATTTGTCTCAGTTTCTTCATCTGTCAAAGGAACTGAAGAAGGGAATGGCAAACCACTCTAGTATCTTTGCCAAGAAAACCTTTAATGAGATTATGAAGAGTTAGATATAACTAAAATGACTGAAACACAATAAATCCATTTATAAGGATCCTTCCATGCTCTAGTTTTAAAATGCAGTTATCTATGATTTATTGTATTTTTATTTTATTAAATATTGCCCAGTTACATTTTAATCTGGTTTGAGCCATTCTGGAGGGTTGTAAAACCTTTCTGAGACTGTTTCCTCCTCATAAAATGAAGCTGTGAAAACTTAAACTCCTTACCTCACCAGATAGTTATAAAAAATCAGTTTTTTAAAAAAATCTTAACATCCTAGAGAAATAACACCTAAATTTATATCGTATTTTGAGCTCTGCCAAGCAAATTACACATATCTCATTTGATTCTGAAGAAGGTGCTATTTTTATCTTCATTTCACGGAGAAGAAAATTTAGGTAAAGAGAGTTTTAGTGGCTTAACTTAAGATCATTAAGCTAGTAAGTATCTCTAACACCAGTGTTCTATCAACTGTACTACAGCTGCATTTAGTGTGTCAGCATTGAGTGGAACCAATTTCCAATCTATTTGAAACATGAACAAAATACCATCAACAGTAACTTGGGCCTAAATACCTGAATACCTTGATCTTCCATGAAGTCTATGCAGAAATTTATAAGAAAATGTGTATGAGTGGTGGCAGAGAGTTATTTCTTTGCTTCACTCAAAAATTGGTGAATATGACCTATCAGTAAATAAATGTAATTTGTTCTTTGAGTCCCATCTCTCTTTCCTTTTCCCTCAGCTCCATTCCATAGCTAAGTGGTATGAGAACAGCTGGGTCCTGTGAACATAAAGTCATCATATCACTGCAACACACAATCAGAATCATTATAAATACCACAAGGAATTTGCTGTTCATCTGTTTGCAGACATATCTAGTCTGGAAGCTGGATTTTACATAGGTGTAATCACCTCCTAGACATGGTAGAAACCAAATTTAATCTACGCTACAAGCTATTTTTATAGAAACTGGAGCCCCCAGAAGCTAACCCCAAGAATTATTACAAATGACAGGGTGTGTATTTCTTGGCACATTTATTTCGATTCCCCTCATGGGCTAGTCTTTCTAAATTTCTCATAAAACCATGTAGACATTTGTTTTGGTTGTTTTTCAAGAACTGAGCTTTTGGCATGAAGAGACATCCAGAGATTAAGAAATTCAAGTGGGCAAGAATAATAATGATAAAGATGATGATAACATTTCTTCCACACATAAATCTCATGTGACAAGACTTTTCCATCTTCCCTTTTATAATGAAAAATGAGAATGTGCTGTGTCATGGCCAGAGTACTAAGTTAGCAAGTTAAAATCTGTTGCTGGAACTAGCCCCATGGGCTGAGTAATCTCAGAGAACTAGAGTTAGGAGACCAAGACTTGGGTTCTGCTGGGTTCCTACAATGATGGTGTGGTCTTGATTAACTAGTCAACAGACATTTATTAAGCACTTACTGCATGTTGAGCACTGTGTAAAGCACAGAGAAAACAAATGCAAACAAAAAGTTCCCTGTCTTCAAGGAATTTATAGTCAAATGAAAGAAGACAACATATAAAAGAAAAGGGAGCTGAAGGAAATGGGGAGAAAGTTTAGAGAGTGAGGAATGTTAGGTCTGAGCCCTTCCTCAAAAAGAAGTTTCTGGGAAGAATTCACTAATGAGAGGAGTCTGCAAGAGTGAAGAGACACAGTAGTAGAAGCAAGGTGGCAAAATCCAGAAAGTAAAGTTTGGCCAATCTGGGCCCCTTCCTGGAAATGGAAGTTTCAGGAGGAACTCATCAATGGGAGACAGTGTTTCCTGAGGGTAGAAAAGGCAATAAAGCAGGGTGGTAATTATCTGTAGAGTAGAGCATGGTAGATCTGGGTCCTTTCACAAAATACAGGGTCCGAAAGGAATCCACTTAACTATTTGAACTTCAGTTCTCTCTTCTGTAAAAACAGGCATAATAATACTTGTCTTACCCCATAGGCTGCTTGTGAGGAAAAAGATGGTCTAGTAATAGAACACTTTGGTGGATGGATGGTAAAGGAATATAAATGAAAGAAATAGGAAACAAAATATGTTTAGACAGACACAGACAGATAGATAGATAGATAGATAGATAGATAGATAGATAGATAGATAGATAGATAGATAGATAGATAGATAGATATAGGATCATATACCTAAAACTAGATCCTTTAGATTTCATCTAGTCCACTGACTCCCTTCCTTTCAAATTTACAGGTGAAGAAACTGTGTTTCAGAGTGAAGAACTTATTCCATGTAGAAAGAAGCATAGCCAGGATTCTAAGGGCAAATCTAATTCCCTTTTCAATATACCATGCTACCATCAGCCTCCAGGAATCTATTGCTTTGACTGGCTACCATGGATGATAGTACCACAGGTTCTGGGATGCTGCTTGGTTCTTGGAACCTGTTCCAATTTTCTGAAAGCAGCCACTTCAAAGAAAAGTGCACCTGGTCTGTAGGGGGGTTGTTTGATGTCAAGTCCTTTGAAAGAAACACAAATCTTTTCAAAAATCCATTTTGCAAAGCTCCTACTTAATAAAATGAGAGAAGACACATTCCCTCAGAATTTGCCTTTAGAAAAGCCAGCCATGAAGAACTGAAGATCAAACAGGACTAGTTTTTCATCAATAAAGTTCTAGATATTTTTCTTTCCAAATCCAAAAGCTTTCTAAAATATTCAAGGATCCAAACTCAAGCTAGAGAGAACTCTAGTTTGATATATATTCCAAGCATTCAAATAAAAATCGATCATATAAGGCTTCTAAGGAAAGCCTAGACACAATGGCTTTTTTCCAAATGAATTTGATTCTCAAGAGAAGAGGCAATGTTTTATTGAAAAAAATTAGAATGAGGTCATGGAATAGTTTGTAATCATCAATATAAGGCCATTTTAAGAACTCTAATTTTGTCTATATATCAATCTATCTTATGAATGACCATTTTTGCTGTATCTATAGGAATCCAGTTATAGGATTTAACACTATAGTGACAAAATGTCTGAGTGATGAACTGTCTTTCACTTTGCACACAGGTATTTGACACTACCACACTATACATAGTCCTTCTTAGGTCTAGAGGATGGAGAATCATGAGACCTATCTCTTATTCTCTCACCTGCTCACAGAGAATTATTAGACCTTGGACAAATCAGGCTAACTGCCAGTTCCTTAGTCATGTAGTTGTTTTTCTTTTGTCTTAGCTAGACAAAACTAGACATTTCTTAGAGTTTCTCAAAGGAAAAATAGCTCTAAAAGTGTAAAACTGTGATTTTATCTCATTAAAAAAACGGAAAAAATGTTCAGGTTTTTTGATGAAGATAGGTAGGGTAGATAGGGAAGAGAATAAGAAGAGTCATTATGAGAAATAAAGAACAATTTTAAATTGACATTGTGTTTTAATTTATTTTAGTTACTAGTATAGATTTGAAAGTTAGAGGTGGCAAGAAACTTAAAGATCATTTAGTCCAATTCCCTTATTGCACAGATGAGGTTAGGTGCATTCATTGCCCAGCATCAATCAGGATGTAAGAGGCAAAACTGAGACTCAAACACAGATTCTCTGAGTCTAGATCTTATAATCCTTCCATGGCTCCAAGGTATTACCCACATTCTTGAAATAAATAAAAAAGAAGAGTGTCCACAGAATCATTATTAAATATAAATGTAGGAAATGTTGTCTTTTACAACCTAGATGTTTGAGGGTCAGAGGAATTCAGCTCACAGAGATTATGTGCCCACGAATCAAGATCCAAAAGTGCAAAGACAAAAAGATCAACCTAGCATTCACTTGCATGAGGCTCTTAATCTCAGGGTGGTGGGTCCATGCCCCACATTAGACACCACAAGTTTTGATGGCTTCCCACAACTTTTGAAAGGGAGCAAAAGAATGATCCAGGGAATTTGGTACAAGCAATTAATGATGATACTTAGAAAACTGTTGATTAATTAATGTAGACCAATTTAGCTAGGTGAAGCAATGAATAGAATGCCAGGTCTGGAGTCAAGAAGATGTCTCTTCCTGAGTTCAAACATGGTCTCAGACACTACTTGTATAACCCTGGAAAAATCATTTAATTTTGTCTGCCTCAGTTTCCTCATCTATAAAATGAGTTGAAGAAGGAAATGGCAAACCACCATAGTGTCTTTGCCAAGAACATCCCAAATGCAGTCTTAAGAGGGAATGACAAAATGATTGAAGCATGAGATGGGAGGGTGGTATGGAGTGGGTTGGTGTGGAGTGGCAGAGGTTCCATAAGGAAGGAAAAGGGAGTTCTGATCTATATTAAATGGCAACATATATATGAGGAAGTGTTATATCACTGTGATTTGAAAATTATCATAGAAATATGACATTCAAGAACCAGGAACTATTTTTAGGACTGATTAGGACTTTATTAGTATATAGGCACACCTCACTTTATAAAACAGCTATGTTCCTGGAAACTTGTTTGTAAGTCCAATTTTTTATTCATTAAACCCAATAGCAGATGAATATATGAGTGAGGGAGTTCACTGCTTAAGAGAATCCTAACATGGATCCCTTTATAAAAAGAAGACTTTGGATAATGATTACCTACATTAATCTGGTAAATTGGCTTTTAAGATAAATATGAATGAGAATTTGGTAAGAAGAGAAAAAGCAATGAAACTATTTGAAAGGATAAAAACTATAATTAATTGATCTATCAATAAGCATTTATTAAACACCTACTCTGTATTCTAGGCATCATGCTAGGTGGTAAAAAATACTAAGAAAGATTGGATGATATTAGTCCATAGCTAAAGGCTAGGAAATACATTTTATCTGTCTTCAAGATATAAACTTTCCAGTCTTCTTCTAACTCTAAGACTTTGTCATAAGAATCATATCCAAATACTTAAATAAATTTCATCAGCATTACCTTCATACCATATTTCAATCTAATGCAGTGCGATACTTATGAAATACCTACTATGTACAAAACCTTTGAAAAAATAGAAAGATAAAATAAAACATAATCTTTCTAGAATGTAAAATTTAGTAGAAGAATGAATGACACAAAGGTAGCTATAATAAGCAGATGCAATAGGGATTGCATTACATTTATCAGTGTTCTGTATAGCAATTCATTAGATTGAAGACTACATTTTCCAATAGGTGGGCCAAGAATTTGAATTCCCACAAGACCCTAAGACTGTATTTCAGGTTGATTGTTTCAGGAGTGGACCAGGGATAGCAACAAGAACAGAGATTCCCAAATTAGCTTGACTGTATCTTCTGACCAGTATGAACATAAATTTGGCACCTCCCAATCTAGGCTTATCCTCAGTAACTGGACGGGTTGACTTGGACTTCTGAAGCATAATTTATTGTGGGAAATTAATCCTATTTGTGCTGACTTATAAAAGAGAATTTCCAAGTACAGATTTGGGCCTTTGAGTCTTTTCCTCTTTATAACATTTCCCTTTTTTCTCCTTTTTTGGAGAACAGACCAGAGAATAGCAGAACAGACCTTTGGCAGATGAGGATAGGAGAGGGACGGAAACCATTAACAACTGCCTTGGGGCAGAAGCGTATGGGAGCCATGCCTGTCTTCTTGCCCACAAGGCCTTAGAAAAGCATTCCAGACCCCAAATTCCCAGCCCCACCTTTGCAAGGGCAGTGCAGATGGCAACCATGGTTTCTCTAAACCTCACAACCAAGTGTGAGGAATACCGAACTAGAGAAAAAGGGAGATTTCTTGGTAGAAGATTTAGATTTCTAGTGAGAGAAGATTCCTCATATAGCACTAGCCAACCCTAAGTTTGCATTATAAGAATCCAATCTTCTAATGAAAAAAAGGAGATTTTTAAAAATAAAGAAAAACAAAAAGGATTTCTTGGGAAATGTTAGTTTCTTGAAGGTAAAAAGATCAAGTATATGACCTCTTCTTAAAACTAGGGGAAGGGGCTTCTTGCATGGTACCAGCATCTTGGAGAGAGAGAAAAAATTCACATTATCCCAAAAGTAAAGGAATACCAGAGAAATCTAAGCCATGTATGGAGGTTAAAAAAAAATCTCCATGTGTATAAAGAATGTCAGTCTAATAGGAAAGGCATTCACTACCAGTCTAATATTTGCAAGGAATTCCCTTCCTAGGGAGTCCACAACTTCACTTCAGTATCATAAGGCTAGATCAATATTTAGGTAAAATTGGCTCTTTGGGATATTGGGAAGTTGTGTGCCAAACAATCATATCTTTTTCCATGAAAGTAGGACTTAAGGATCCTGAGCTAAAAAGAGGGAATGTTAGGGGTTGGTTTGCCTATCTAGCAATCTCAAGATTAAATAATAAATTTAAAGCTGGAAGGGATCCTTGAGGTCATCTAATATAGTAAACCCCTTCATTTTATAGTGGAGAAAAAGTTCATTTTTCTTCTGAGGGCAATCCAAACCACAGAGTAATAGCATAAGCCTAAATGCCTGTATGGATCTCTCGGACAAAAGTGGGAACTTGCTAGAACGTAAGAGGGAAAGAGAAGGGGTGCCCTAATAATAACTCTAGGTTTCTTTTCCTTCAATGGAGAATAAAAGTGGTGTAATGATTTAATGGAATTTAGGATCCTAACAACAATGAAGCTCAATGGAGAGGGGAGAGAATTGTGCTGATTGTTCATTGGCTACTGTGAATTCTTTATGTACTTTCTGAATTAACTATGAGTTGGAATTCAAGCTGTCCTCTACTTCACATTGCAATTTGCTACCTTGAGCAATTTATACAAGATCCAAGGATCCTTTTACTCTCACATAGGGATCTATCACAAATTATATTTGAGGTATATGCTGAAATTATCCAGAGTAACTGTGGGTAGAAAAACAAATTAAAAAGTCGAGAAGAGAACAATTTTTTGTCCGTTAGTCAATAAGTTTGAACCCAGTCTGTGTAACCTCAGAACTTGGGAAAGTAGACCATGGATTATGAGAGAGGAGGAGTAGCCTAATATGAAGCTGAGTCAGCACAGGGTCCCAAATCACAAATGATACCAGTAAAAGAGCTGAAGATGGAGATAGACTAGACAAACAGGCTGCTGGTCAAGCTATGAGGTGGTCAGTAGAGTTCTTAAAACTTCCAGTCTGGGCCAGTGCTATACCGGCTATAAAGAATTGCATCTGGGGGCAAAAAGTCTCCTGAGAGCTACAACTGGAAATGTTCAAGACCACCAAGATTTTTCCCCTGTTTTCCTCATTTGTGGGAGAGAAGTTATGCTAGGGAAAAGAGCAATCAGATAATAATCAATTCAACAAACTATTATTTAGTATTTAGTATATGTATTGGACTCAGTACTCAGGATAGAGGGACTCAGAGAAGTCCCTATCATTAGAAGCTTATATTCTAGTAGGAAACATGAGTGCTCGTGGCTATGTATTTGAATACTATATATTGAAAATGTTTCTAGTATTTTACATTTCCATTTCTATTCCAACTAAATGCTTTTACTTTTCCCGTGTGATCACTTCTGGTAAACACAGTAGTGAATTAGACTCTAGAAATGAGCATTATTTAAAAAGTTCTTAATTTCTTTCTAGGATGGAAGCCCTAACCAAGTGACATATATTTCCCAGAGAATGTCTCCCTTCCTTCCCAAATAAGAAGTTGCCAAGTAACTAGTGCTTCCTGGAACAAAGACAACATAATTTTATATGATAAGGGTGTTAGAGATATACAAAACAAAGTATAGCATAAGGCTTGACATTAAAATTTAATGGCAAGAATAGATCATAAACAACCTGTCATTCCACCATCCTAGACGAGATGCTGGCTGGTGAAGATGTTACGGCTGCCATATGGACCATTGCAAATGGGATCTGCAATGAATACTTCTAGTAGCATACTGGTATACTGCTTTAAAGAGTGAAGTATGACTGTGGAATAAATTCAGGGGAACAAAAGTCAAAAACAAACTAATGTTGTGTAACATCAGACCAGATAGATTCAAAAAATCATAAAACCAGAGAATGTTAGAGCTGGGAGGGACCGGAGAGATCATTTAATCCAACCCTGTTATTTCTCAGATGAGGAAATTGAGACCTACAGAAGGGCAGCTTTCCTCGTGGTCATATACAGACAGTTAGGTCAGCCAGATTGCAATGATCATGGATCCTCACTCAGTGTTCTTTCCTTTATAATGTTGACTAAAAGATGAAGAATTAGGAATTTTCTTGCCAGAATAGAAATAAATGACCCTATCATGTGTTTGGTGCATTCAATTAAATACTTCTTAAGCACTTACTATCTGCAAAACTATATACAACACAAAAAGTGCTGGTCACAAGAATATTTCTGGACCACAGTTTACTCATCTATAAAGTGGGAACAATAAGAATGACAATAATAATAATTATTATTATAATTATACTTGCTATCTAATAGGATTAGGAGAAGAAAGTGCTTAATAAACCTTAAAGTGCTATATAAATGTGGGATTTTTTTTATAATTATTACCTCTCAATTCCGGAAGGACCTTTGTGATATTGTAATATTGATCAAGCTTCCTCCCTCTTATGATCAGGGGTCACATGATCTCTCCTAATTTTTTTTTTTAGCTAATGGATTGGTCTAAACTTCTTAGGGAAAGATAATAAGGTTTGGAGGGGGCATAATTGCTATCTTTAAGTAGCTGACTTGGAACAAGGGTTGTTTCTTTTGTTTGGTGCCTGAGGTCCAAACTTGGGCCAGCCATTGAAATTGCAAAGAGAAAAATGTAGACTTCATGTAAGAAAAAATAAAGCCCATTATAGTTTTTCTAAAGAGTTCTAGGACACCTTAGGTGGTGATGACTTCTCTCTTAGTAGAAGCCTCCAGACAAAGGCTAGATAATCATTGGTCAATTATGTTATAGAAGAGATTTTTGTTTTCCCTTGCGGCTGAGACTAGATAGTCATTCCCTAAAATCCCTTCCTACTGTGAGAGTATATGATTCCAGAATGAAACCAATATCCCTGACAATGAAAATACTTATTAACCTAAGGGAATGAATATAATTTCAGGCAGTGACAGTAGGGGTTATATTTTGAGTGACTAGGGAAGGTCCTCCTGGTCACATCACAAAGATAACAGGCTGTATAAAAGAGTGATGTTTTACACACAATGAAAGTGACATGAATTATTTATTGCAGGGCACAACTGGTGAACCAAAATCCCTGCCTTCCAGGAAAATATATTACTTTTTTTTCTAGAAGTTGGAGATGTCACTTCATTTCTACATTGTACAGCCTCTATAACTATAAAATGAACAATACCTATTCCCACCAAGGTCTTTGAAGTCTAAATGAACTGTTTGTACAGCTATCCAAAAACAATCATTTTGTAAGCTGAGTTTCCCCAAGGGGATAATTTTATCCAATAATACCTTTTATTTTGCTAATAAGGTAATACGTATTCTGGTACCTGATGCATCAGAAGAATGTTTTCCCCCTTCTTTGTTTTCAATGTTAGCTATGATGCTCTTTTCTTTTTCTAAGAGTTGTACTTTTATCCAGACCCATAAAATATCAGGAAATAAATTCGACAACTGCAATCCATTGCCTGAGTGGGATGGTCTACAGTGACCGATCATGGTGTCCTCAGGAAGTCAGATATTTCAAAGGCCATGATCTCATCAAGGAGGTAAAAGTTCTGAATGTGCAGGATCCTTGCAGGAGGGGTCACAACTTACAACACTACTTGCTTTCATTCCATGACTTCGTGCTTTGCGAAGGACAGACAGTTTCATTTCCATCTGTGGTTTAGAGCCCCAGATGTTGTTGCAGGGCAGACATGTAGAATGTCAATGCCAATTCAGGCTTCAGGGTAACACGGCAGGACATGAGTAACATGCTGGGGAATGTGCCTTCCTGTTGAGCAAGACACTAAATGATATATCTTTCAGACTCTAGACTTTAGAGAAACTATTGTTTGCCTTGGGGGGGGGGGGGGAATTAATGACATGCATCTTATCACATCCCTGATGTTGAGGAGTAGATGGGACGCTGTTCCCTAGAGGAATAAAACATTAAGGAAAGACTAGTCTTCCTTTATGCTCAGTCTCCCTCCAAAGTCCCTTTTTACTTGATCAAGATTCATATTTTATTTGCATGGACTTTTTGGCTTTAGGATAGTATAAGTTAAATTCAAATAGAAAACTCTATATGGAACTCATGGAAGTGGGAAGGGTAGTACATTACGGAAAAAAAACCCCAACAACTTTTGTCTATGGCATCACAGGACCCGGTTTCAGATCTTAGCTTATAATAGTTAAAATTGAAGAAAAGGTATTTTTAAATTTTGTTATATTTCAGCAAATGTCTAACATTATCAATCAATAAGAATTTATCTAGAATCTGATATGCTCTATGCAGTTTGCTATGTGCTGGGAATAAAATGAAAGAAGTGAAAGCTTGTAGACCTTGCTTTCATGGAAGACAAAAGAGGCATATACGGGTATATATAAAAAAAATAGAAGGACATTTTTGGAAAGAAAACTTTGGCCATTGTAGGGGAAGGAGGAGGATCAGGAAAGATTTTTTGTATAATGTAGTGCTTGAACTGAGTCTTAAAGGAAACTGTGAACTATAAGAGGAGGAAGGAGGAGGAAAGATATGCCAGGTATGAGGTATATGCAGTAAAAAGGCATGGAAATAGGAAATGGAGTATTGTGTATGAAGATCAGGGAGAAGGCTAATTTGGCTGTACCAGGAAGTACATAAAAGGGAATAATGTGTAACAAGGATAGAAAAATATTTTGGGACAATTGAAAGGGTTTTAAATGTTAAGTGATGGAGTTTATATTTGAACCTAGAGGAAATCAGGAGCCATAACTCAAGTTTACTGATTAGAAAAGTAATGAGGACAGACTGGAGCTAAGGAAAATAGTTGTTTCAATGATGTAACTATATGGAAGATGGATTAGTATGAAGAGAGACTAGGGAGGGATGGATGATGTTTAGTAGGTTATTGCAATAGTGTAGACTTCAGAAAAGTTGTGATAAAGCCCTCAATTAGGGAGATGGCTAGATAGAACAGTGGATAGAGCACTGGGCTTAAAATCAGGAAGACTCATCTTTATGAGTTCAAATTCAGCTTCAGACACTTACTAGCTTTGTGATCCTGGGCAAGTAAGTCTCTTAACTATGTTTGCCTCCATTTCTTCAACTGTAAAATGAACTGCAAAAGAAAATGGCAAATCAATCCAGTATCTTTGCCAAGAAAAACCAACAATGAGAAAACAACAACAACAACAACAATAGGATGGGGGGTTGGCTTGTGAGTGAAAAGGAGACAGATGCAAAAAATGTTGTAGAGGAAAAACAATGAGACTTGACAACAACTTGGTTATAAAAGGTAAAGAAGAATGAGAAATCAGGCAAGACAATTGGGTTGGGAATCTAAATCAAAAAATCTTGGTTGATGAGAGTTCATTCTTCAAATTTCTTAGCTGCTAAAATCATTGTAAATGAAGGTCTTTACAAATAATTCATAATACTTGAAAGATCTTGACAAGGATAGGTATTATTCCTTTTTTATAGAGCCATAAGCTCTCTAGTTGTTAATGCTCTTTTTCTCCCAAATTACTTTGTTTTTAGTTTTTATATATTTTTGATCAGCCAATAGCATTTATGAAGCTCCCTTCTATGTAAGTGTTTATCTATGTATTGTACTTGTCCTTTAGCAGTAGAATAGAAACTCCTCAAGGACAAGAGGTATTTCATTTTTACCTTTGTATCTCCAGCACCTTGTAGATAATATATCTCATGTAGAAATGAAGGGATATCTCCAGATATATAGAAATGTAATAGAAAATATTGCTCAGAGAGAATGAGTTGTTGCTCCCCAGCCAGAGCTCACTTAATATGTGCAGAACACTTACCACCATGTACATCTAGTGTCTATATGTTCTCAGTTACTTCCCCCTAAGCATAGTTTCCTTTTTTGAAAAATGAAGAAATGGACTAAATGACTCCCAAGATCCTTTCCAGGTCTAAACCTGGGATTCTGTAAACTCAACAGTGCTCAGGGACAAGCATGCAGATCTTCATCTGAATCGAGATTAGGGGGTGTGGGGTAGAATTGTCTGGAAATCAATGTATGTCATATGTGAAAGATATACCACTAATTAATAGACTTATTTCTAGCTGGAATGTCTCAGCTGAGAAAACTGTATTCCGTATTGAAGATGGTACTAAAGGACCGATCGTTCTGTTCTCACCTGTTTTCCAGACAAGCATCTTCTGTATAAATGGCTTACTAATACCAACCCTGGAATTCTGTTCCTCATTTAGTGTATTTGTTTATTTTTTGTCAGTCTCAACTAGGCACGCCACAATCAGGTAGCTGTGGCTGGCAAAATGTTGACTCATTCTGTTATACATCTGAAGCAAAGGGGAAAAAAAGTTGGGGTTTATTCAATTTAAGTCATGAAAGGGGGTGTCTCAAATGAGCAAATAATCAGACCACTTCGATTTGGTGCTCCTGAAGATTCTGGGGCCTAGCCAAGGTAAGTCAAATAACACCTTGTTCTTCCACACAAGCAGTGAATTTCCAGCCAGGGTGACTTTAACAGAGGGTGAATCCAGTTCAGTTTCCCTTTTCCAATTACCTGTTTTGCTGACCTCCAGAGACTCTTTTTTTCCTCCTGTTGAAAAGGTTGTCTTCATCCATCATGTTCTACCTTATAACGACACTGAGCTTAGCTGAGCAATTGATCTCTGTTCCATAGGGAGAAGTCTTTATACACTTAATGAATTCTTCCATACAAGCATAGATGCTCCATGTGTTTCAACGATATCTTTTTTTTCCCTTTTTTTAGGAGAGGACAGCTAAGTGGCTCTGTGGATTGAAAGTCAGGTCCAGAGACAGGAGATCTTGGATTCAAATCTGGCCTCAGACACTTCCTAGCTGTGTGGTCTTGGGGAAATTACTTAACCCCCCCCCTCACCTAGCCCTTATGCTCTTCACCTTGGAACCAATCCACAGTATTGATTTTAAGATGGAAAATAAGGATTTTTTAAAATAATAATAATAAAAGAATAAAGCTCAAAACCAACCTCATCCTAGTATTTAATCTATTATGAAAAGTTTTATAGGATCAAAAATTCAGAGATGGAAGAATCCTTAGAGGCCACTGAATCTGATTCATTTGTCAAATGAAGAAACTAAGGCACATAATGGTTAAATGATTTGCCCAAGGTCACAGAACTAGTTAGACTTCCAGGCTATCTCGACCCAGAGCATAGCCTTGTATCCCCTGAATCACTAACTATTAAAATCTCGGTACTCATTAAAAAACAAACAAACATAAACTTCCTCTAAAAACAATGTATTTCTATACTGGAGACCTGAGTCTAATCTAACAAGTTATAATTAAATACCTACTATGTGCAAGGCACTGGAGATTTACAAAAGAAAAACCATTGCTTCCCTCCCGAGATTTATATTCTACTAAAAGAATACAACATATAAACAGATAAGTACATACATGATAATTTGAGGTTGGAAGAAAGGATATTAAAACTAGGAAAGATTTCACATGAAGGTAGCACATGAGATAAGCCTTTGAGGAAACTAGGGATTTTCAGATGTGGAATGCAGGAAGGAGTATATTGTAGGATAGAGGGTGAATGTTATATGCAAAGGCAGGAAGGGAGAAATGGAATCTTCATATCAACATATGGCAAATAGCCCAGTTTGGACTAGACTGTGAAGTCTGTGAAGGGAATCAATATGAAGTGACTCTTGAAAAGTAGACTGGAACCAGATGATGAAGGGCTTTAAATATCTATCTGAGTAGCTTATATTTTTTATCCCCTAATCAATAGCCACTGAAGGATTTTTAAGATGGAACTGATATATTAGACTTGTGTTTTAGAAGAATATTTTGGAACATCACTACCTATAAGAGTCATATTCATTCAAGTATTTAAAACAGTCTTTCTAACTAAACCATATTAGCTTTCCAAGCTTCTCTAAAATTGTGGAAAACTGATATTATCCTGAAACATAACATTAGATGATTCTCAACTAATTGGGGGCCACAGAGAAAGGACTCTGGGGAACTTCAGCTGAGCCATAAAGGGAACCAAAGATCCCAAGTTCTTGAAGAGAAGAGGGAAGAACACACTATAGAATTTGGAGATGAAAACTATCCTAAAATGATTATGATTCTCATAAAGGAATCAGGACTTGTAACTATGTGTACAAGAGATCAAGAGCTACCTAAGAAAACTGTTCTTCTGGAAATACTATGGACCAGACTGACATCTGCTATAAATAATGCTTTTTTCCCCCTTAAATTCTAAGAGTGTGAACAGGGCTCACTGTTTAATTAGAGATTTTGTGGTTGTTCATCTTAGCCTCACAATCAGGTGTCAAACCTGGCAAGAGGTACCTGGAGAGGATAAAGACATCCCACAGCATGACTAGGCAAAGAGGAAGCAAGCTGTCAAAGCTGGTTTACCAAAAGCTAGATCATAAGCAGAGTCTGAAACTAGAGAACTAGGTGAAAATGGTTATTCAAACAAAGAGAATGAAACAGCTGGGCAAAATGTTGGCTCCTTTTGTGAGATATCTAAAGCAAAAAAGATTAGTGCCTTTGAAAGTTGAAGGGAATGGATTGGTCTCTCAAAAAATACTGCTACCTTCCATGAAATTTGTGTTTCCAAAAATAGAATCATAAGGAAGAGAAAAGAAATCTATAGAGTGATTCTTCTGTTCAACATCATAAGACCCTCTCTGAGGTGCTAAATTCATTCCTTGAGAGTCACCCAATTAGATCCAATTTTAAAATATTTATTGTTTTTCTACTATGTGCCAGATACTATGCTGGAGACACAAAGACAAAAATGAAATTGTCCCTATCCTCAGGAGGCTTATATTCTACTGGAGGAGGAGGAATGACAAGTATACAGATAAGCAAATACACAAAAGGAGCTTGATAAATGTTTGTTGATTGATTGATCAAAAATATATATACAAAATAAATACAGCTTAATTTGTGAGGAAGAGAGCTTTAAAAATATAGGGGAATATAGGGGAAGGACTCTTGGGGAATATGAGCTGAGCTGTAATAGGAACTAAGGATCCCAAGTTCTTGAAGTGAGAAGGGAAGAACATACTACAGAATTTAGAGATAAAAACTACCCCAGGGGGCAGCTGGGTAGCTCAGTGGAGTGAGAGTCAGGCCTAGAGACAGGAGGTCCTAGGTTAAATCCGGCCTCAGCCACTTCCCAGCTGTGTGACCCTGGGCAAGTCACTTGACCCCCATTGCCCACCCTTACCACTCTTCCACCAAGGAGACAATACACAGAAGTACAAGGGTTTAAAAAAAACTACCCCAAAATGATCATGTTCTAGTTGTATAAAGCAAATTTTATCAAATCCCAAAGTCTACTGAAAGTTAAAAAGGGTATCTTAATAATCTTTTTTTTAATACAGGAATCAGTTAAAACATAAGTTCTGCATCAGACTGGGAACATCTGAAATTAACTTTGTTTCAAGCATTCTACTGGTCTAAAGACTTTTCAGGCAGCCCATTATTCCTGAATCCAAATTTCCACTCCTAAGGGCTATTTGTCTTTGTTTTGGTCATTTGAACTGGCTGTGAGAGGGAAAGCAGTCATCCAGGATTTCTAAAAGTTCAGAACATAACCAATCTCCTTTATGAAATATCACTGCATCACACTTTCAAGATTGGATTGAGGGACTTGAAATCTCAGGACCTAGAATCTTTGACAAACACAGCACACTGGAAAATTCTTCCAAAGCTTAATGAGAAAGTTCTTTTCAATTACCCCCAATGGATCATGCTACCTGAGCAAAAAGAAAAGTGGAATGAAATAAGCCTTTATTAAACACCTTCTATATTCCAGATATTGTACTGGAATATCACCTTATTTGGTCCATATAACAGCCCTGAGAATTGGCACCATTATTATCTCTATTTTATACTTAAAGAAGAGTTGGATATGACTGAAAAAAACCTGAACAATAGCACTTAAGGAAACTGAGGCAAACTGAGATTAAATACTTATCAGAGTCACAAAGCTAACAAGTGTCTGAAGACAAATTTGAACTCAGATCTCCTAGATTCCAAGCCTAGCATTCTATCCACTGCATTACCTAGCTGCCCTAGAAACAGAAACAAAATGCATCCTCTGTGAAAATATATTCAATCATTCTTTCTCTACTCATAAAGCTTGGATGAATAGGAGTCACCATTTGTATTTCCTCCAGTGACATGGAGAACCACCAGGGTTTGCCATCTTCCATGGCATCCAGTCTGAAGATCCTCCAGGCTTTGACATCCCTGCTCTCCTTATCACGGTCATCTTTTCTACTCATGTAACAAATCTGACTCACCATTCTCCCCCTCTAGGACTTGTGGGTCTTTATATCCATTTGAATATTCTTATATGTGTTGATTCCTCCAATTAGAATCTAAGATTCTTGAGAGCTATGACAGTCGAGCTTTCCCTCCTATTAAACAATATGCATTTCTAATTTATTTTTTAATCAATCCTTCTTTCCACTTAGTTTGTATAGTATAATGCTGGCTTTAGTCTATATACTGGTATACAAATATAAAATGTTTACACTTGCATTCTGAATCTATTTGCTATTGCAGAAAATCTGTAAATACCCTTCTCTTCAGTCTCAAATTCTTTGTTATTATTAATTATTAAGTATTATCATTATTATAATATTTCATAATAATTTATAATTATGTGTTTCTATATCATTTGTAATTTTATATGTTTCTATATAATTTATAATTATTTCTATTTCATATACATATAATTTATGATTATTCATAATTATAAATTAATAACATAATATAATTATTAATTTATTGTTTTGACATAATTTTTAATTTATTTATAATATATAACATTTTTGTATAATTTATAGTTTATATATAATATATTTCTATATTTATAACTTTATATACTATATTTCTATATTATTTATACTTTTATTTAATATTTAACTTTTATATTTATTATAATTATTACTTATATAAAAATATAATTATTATTAATTATTGTTATTAGTGGGGCTAGTCATCTCAACAAAATAGCAACACGTTAGCATCTTTTGCTCTTAACAAAAAGCTTTGAGAGTCCTGGGACTAGAGTTCAATAGCCTATTCGACAAAACCCATGCATATCAGATGCATTGTTTCTCAGTTGGCATTTACTAAGTGAATATATCTTCAATTACAAACCCTGTTTAGCTAGGTAAGCAGAAAGGCATTTCAAGAAGTTTTCCTGAAGCTCTGTCCTGAGAAAGTTGATCTCTCTGTAGGATCTTTTTGGACATCATTCCAGGCAGTGTAAGGCAAGGAAAGAGGGCTAGAACAAATCACATCTCCGACACTTCTTACATTTATAACTTTGAACAAGTCCTTTAATTTCTCTAGGCCTCAGTTTCCTCCACTGTAAAATGAGGGTGGTTAGACTAAATCCATTTGAGTTCTAAAGATCCATTTCAGTTCAGATCTAAAGCTTGATCTCAAGCTTATTTTGCTTTTTTTTTCATGTTTCTTGATTTGCTCAGGGAAAATAAATATCATTATAGGGTAAGTTTTTTTAGTGAAAATGACTTCTTGGATTGCTCTTATCACACTTACAGCCTGCTTTGGAGAAACACTGCTTTCTTCAAAAGCAGTTCTCAGAAAAATCAGAGCCAAAAATGTGCAGTTGGGCCAAAGGCACATCCAAAGGAAACCGCAAGCAACAGCTACGTGAGATTGGGATCTTCAACATTGGAGAGGAAACAGCAGCTGCTGATCTGAGTGTTTGGTCTTCCACAGCAGGAGGGTAAGCAAATACCTAAGCCTCAACATTTTAAGGCTTACTCACTTTTTTTTTTACGAAGCACTTTAATTTTCAAAGGAAAAGAGCTTTGATTTGGACTGCAGAAATTTGGGGGCAATGGTACCCACAGGATTTCCAACATGGTGTCAAACATGTGAACCTCTTATACATCAATCAGATCATTCCTTTCTGTGCTTCATAAGTAGAAGAAATAAAGCCATACAGTTCTTACTGAAATCATGAGTTTCAGAATAAGAAATTCTGATATTATTAAAATAGAGGAACAAGAAATATACTCACTATTCCAAGAGAACATCACTCCTAATGGCGAGAACAGACACAGCCTTCAACAACTTGTATGATAAGTTGTTGAAGGCTCTGTCCATATACAAAAAGTTCTTTATCCAAGTGTGAAGAAAGAAATCAAAAGATATGAATCCAGCTATGAAATGGGTTCAGGGATAGTTGGAGAGGTGAGACCAGAGGAAGATGGGACAAGAAGTCAAGGAAGAGAAAGAGATGTTCCTTGATTATTATTCATGTATGATAATGGAGATCAATAGTGAATGAAGAAAGATCTTTTTGTAAACTCTTCTTACCCCATCAAACAATCACAAGTACTTAAGAGGACAAATCCAATTGTCCCCACATCATATTGTTTTTATAGGGCAGCAGTGGAAAGTATTACACTAAATAGCTCTTTCCGAAGTTAATATTAATCTCTGAGATGCCACGTAGGCATGTATTTGCCACGGCCAGGAAGCACAGTGGATAGGATACTGGACTGGGAGTCAGAAAGAACTCAGTTCTAATCTTGATGATATATTCACTGGATGTGTGTCTGAGAAAGTGATCTAACTTTCCCTGAGCTTTGGGTTCCTCATGTGATAAATGTGGGTATTAACAACATCTACCACGTAGGGTTGTTGTGAAAATTGAGTGAGATAACATCTGTAAGATATTTTGCAAATCTTAAAGCACCATATAAATGTGAGGTGGTACAGTGGAGCTAGAACCTGGACCTGAGTTCAAATTTGACTTCTGACACTATCTGTATGGCTCTGGGCAAGTCACTTAACCCTGCTTGCCTTAGTTTTTTGTTTGTTTGTTTCTTTTCATGTCAAATAAGCCAGAGAAGGAAATGGCAAATCACTCCATTATGTTGCCAAGAAAACCCAAATAGAGTCACTAACAGTTGGACACAAATAAACAACAAAATGCTAGTTATTAGTATTATCTTGCCCAGAACCAGGTCTCTAGGTTACTTCCTACCATTTCAACATGCAAATCTCATTTTCTCCCTTTTATGTTCCTGCCCTCATTAATATCTTAGCTCCCTGAGGGCAAGGACTCTTGAATACTAGTATTTGTATCCCTAGCTCTACAGCTAGAGAAAGTACTTCATAAATGCCCCAGCTAGCTACCTATCTATTTATCTATCACTGATTTGTCTACACTGGTAGTTCCCAAACTTTTTTGGCCTACCACCCCCTTTCCAGAAAAAAAAATATTACTTAACCCCCTGGAAACTAATTTTTTTTTAATTTTGATAGCAATTAATAGGAAAGATAAATGCACCTGTGGCCATCACAGCCTTCCTGGATCACTGCAGCACCCACCAGGGAGCGGTAGTGCCCACTTTGGGAATCACTGGTCTACACCATCATTGGAAACTGAATACTTAGTCAGTCTGAAGTAATACCCATACTTTCTTGTAATACATATTTCGATATGCTCATGTCATGATAGAAGGCATATCTCATATAAAATAGAAATCTAATGAAGGATATAAAGGGGAACATATCATGCCTTATTCTTCATTTA
The DNA here is from genome assembly GCF_016433145.1 of Gracilinanus agilis. NCBI lineage: Eukaryota > Metazoa > Chordata > Mammalia > Didelphimorphia > Didelphidae > Gracilinanus > Gracilinanus agilis. The sequence goes on along the minus strand of NC_058132.1, from coordinate 611,858,044 downwards.
TGACTGGCTTATCTTATTTTCTGATCATACATTTCAGGCTTTGTTTTGTCAAATAAAAGGAGGCTGCTCCCATCTACCATGAACCAATCCACTGCCTTTTTAAGAACATTTTTTACATGTCACTGCAATTTTTAATAATCATTTTCTGACATTTTCCTAGCCATGTTCATACCTTCCTGCCTTTTTACCATCCTGAAAATGGCAAGCAACATATATTGTACATGTGTTATCATATAAACATATTTCCATGTTCATCATGTTGTGAAAGAAGCCACATATCACCACATATCACTTATACTACAAAAAAAATTCATGGAGGAAATAAGTAATGAATGGTATGCTCCAATCTGCATTCAGACATTTATCAGTTCCTTCTTTGGCAGTGAATGGTCTGATATAAGTAATATCCATACTTTTTTTTTCCATGAGCCCTTTGGGGTCCTGAGACCTTGCCTTGCTAATAATAATTGTCATAGTTGATCATTGTATAATACTGCTGTTACTGTTCAACATTCTCCTGGTTCAGTCCACTTCACTTTGCTCTCCATTGCCTTGTGGGAGGATTCTCAGCTTCCATACTTCAGACGCTATGATGTTTCAAACAGAAGCGTACACATTTGGTGGGCTAACTAAAATTTACATCATTGAATCCGGGAGTTCTCAATCCAAAAACCTGTGGAGAGACTTCAGGGAATCTGTGAACTTGGATGAGAAAAAAAAATATTCATAGTTATTTTCATTCATTTCTAAGTGAAATTTAGCATCTCCTTGAGTTATTTAAAAGTATTATTCTGTGCTGGGATATCTAGGCTTCACCAAATTGCCCAAGGAACCCATAAGGCCAAAAGTTAAAACCCTCTTCTCTAACCACGCATGAGATGTTCCGTTGTCTGGGGACATAGACAGACATTTCAATCTGCTATGTGATGAAAATAATTGACCTATTGATTTCTTTTAAAGCTCTTATTTAATGGGCTGTCCAGACTGAATGTGCCATGCCCAACATGGCAAAGAATGAAACTATGTGTTATTTAACTAGATAATTACAGTACATTGCTGTATATGATTTCTGGTGATAGAATAGATGAAAATTTATAACAGAAATTTGAGAAGATTAAGTTGTCAGCATCAGTCTGAGGAAATATCACTTGATCAAAATAACACATTTTATATGCATTTACATACAAGTTTTGGCCCAATTACAATGTCAGCTTCTTAAGAAAAAAATTGTTTTTTACTTTTTCTTTATATGCAGTGCCTAGTATATTGTTGTTGTTTAGTTGTTCAGTCGTGTCTGACTCTTTGTGACTCTATTTGAGGGCTTTCTTGGCAAAGACACCAGAGTGGTTTCTCATTTTCTTCTTCAAATAACTTTATAGATGAAAAGACTTGGGCAAACAGGGTTAAGCAGCTTGTACATAGTCACATTGCTAGTAAGTGTCTGAAACCAGATTTGAAGTCAGGAAGATGAATCTTCTTCATTCCAGGCTAGGCACTCTATCCTCTGTGCCACCTAGCTGCCCACCTGACATATAGTAGGTATTTAATAAATTGTTAATTGATTAATTCAATGATTGGTATTTTCTGGAGGAAAAGTCAAAGTGAAAATACCATCAACTGCTTCCAAAGAGAGTTTAAGTCATTATTAAATATTATTAAACTGGTCAATATAGAACCCGGTAAGAGCTTCATGCTTTCACTTCAATTTTTATCAGTTTTAGGAAACTATAGTCAAATACCTCATTATCTTCCCTGGATCATACAATGGAAGTAATTGAGTAATTCATCAATTCCAGCAAAAAAAATTTTTTTCAGTAAAAATAATATATCTAATTTTTTAGAGGAGTTCTAGAGACAAAAAGTTGGGGGGAGGTGACCTTTTTAAATTTTCTACAGCATATAGTGAAATTCTATAGGTCCAAGGCCCTCTTGTCCTCTGCCCTGATTACTCAGAAACCCTCCCTGTAGCCTCTCATTTATTCTTAATATGAATAATAAATGAATGAATAATCAAATATTCAATGTTCCATATCATTATATATTATATAATTATACATTAATATAATATATATGTATTATTATATCAAATATTTATTATATTAAATATATTATATTTTACACCTCTACTACATCAACTGTAACTACTCTCATTGGATTTAACAAGCAGCTAGTTTGGTTAGTACTTGAATGGGAAACCACCTGGAAACCCCTGATGATAGACATTTAAAGAGAAACATGGTGTAGCAGCAGAAAGGTTATTAATCTTTTTTTGTGTCATGGATCCCCTTGCCAGTTCAGGGAAGGTTTGGGATCCCTTGTCAGAATGTTTTAAATACATAAAATTAAATTCATAGAATTACAGAGAAATTCAATCATATTGAAATATAGTTATTAATTTTTTTAAGATCACAGACTCCAAGTTAAGCAGAAATTTGAGAGAATTAATCTGTCAGCATTTGCTATCCATTTGATAGTGGATAACGAGGATGCCTTAGGTCTGGAGACCTGGGTGCAGATCTTAGTCTTTTACATTCTAGGTGAACCTGAGAAGCTCACTTAAGGTCTCAGGGCCTCCACAATTCTTCAGAACTATAAAATATAGAATAAGTGAAAATACATATTGGTAGAGGGAGTTCTCTATTGCCAATGAAATTACAGATCCAATCCCCCCAAATGTTACTATATTAGATTTTAAATGTACATATTTTGATAGGTTTTTAAATAATGAATAAATGATATTTTTAAACATTGTTTTCATTGTCTCAACAAAGGTAAATTGACAAATTAATCCTAGATGAAGGCCAATGATGATGAGTAATATATTCCTCTCCCCTCCTTTTCTAAGGGGCTTTCATATTTTTTTTAATGAATAGGTCTCTCTATTTTCCCCAGGCTAGGAAAACAAGACCCCACTACTGATCAGTGAAGGACCTTAGACTTGCTTTTTTCTGACCAGAGCTGGTTTATCCCTCCTTGGACAAGCTAGTGACCCTCTGCTTCCAACCACACACTATATTTATGCCAAGGGAACTGAGTGTGAATGCCCAATCAGCATAATCCATTTTAGATCAGGATTCCAAGTTCAAGAGAGCCAAATCCTCAGACTTACCAATGGTTGGTATATGTTACCTTTGGGGACTGTATTTTAACAATACATTCCTGGATACAAGACAGATTCATCCAAAGAGAAGAATCTCTGATTATGGACATTTCTCACAGGATATAGGTGGTTAGAGGACTTTCTCTTGGGAGAGAGTGTCTTTTGGTCCTGACTGCCAATCAGCTGGCTCAGTGTTCATCTTTCCCCTCTAGATTTCAGACTGATTTAGATATCTCTGGCTCCTTCCAGCTGTGATATCCTCTGATTTGAATCCATCATATTATATAATGAAGGACAGCAGCCAATTCCATGTAAGCATCAGGTGTATTTGGTTGTGTTACAAATAAGACTGAATATTCTAAACATGTTGGCCTGGCAAGCTAGAAGACAAAAATAAAATGTGAATGTATTTATAATAGCCTGGAGTATACATACAAAAATATTTATAGTAGCTTTCTTCATGGTGGCAACTGAAGGGATGCCCTTTGGGAAATGGGGAGAACAATTTATGATATAGGTCTGTGATGAAACACTATTGTGCTATAAGAAGTGATGAAAAGAATAGTTTCAAAAGAACCTAGGGAGACTTATATGAAGTATTCAAAGTGAGGTGACTAGAATCAAGGGAATAATTTATAAAAAAACAACAATATTATAAAGACAAACACCTTTGATAGACAAGGACCTACTATGGTTCTAAAGGATCTATGAAGAAACATACTATTCACCTTCAGACAAGTGAAAGACTAAGAATGCAGATTAAAGAATATTATATATATATATATACACAAATTTATATATAATATAGATATATGCTCATACATGTACATACATGACTAATGTGGACATTTATTTTGTTTGACTGTTCTTATTTGTAACTTGTAATGGATGATGTTTTTACTTACCTTCTCAAGAGGGATGTGATAGGAAAAGAATTCAGAACTCAAAATAAAACTGAATTTAAAAAATAACAATAACAATTTGCAATATGTGTTATGTTTTCTTGGATCCCATTTCCTGTGGTGAGCAGTTAAGTGCTTTTTGTAATCCTGTCTGCTAACATTTTATGATAATGGTGATATAACTATAAAAAACAGACTTGGACAGAAAGTCTGTTAAAAATCACTATTCTAGTCACACAAAAAGAATGTGTTTTGTCCATTTTGAACTAGGAGGAACAAGGACAGTGTCTTCCTTGTTTTTAGACTTACATTTAAAATAATAAGTTTTGGATACCTTTTAGAAATTATAAACTATAAATGATTGGCATTTATCCCACTATAATTGTTGAACAATTATACCCATTACCTCACTAGGTCTTGTTTCTTTCAGTTTAGGTTCCAAACAATAAATGTAAACCAATTTCTAGAACTTATTGTACTCTGCCACCATATTTTGAAAAAAAAAATGGTGGTTTTCTGACCCCTTGGGTTTGTTTACACATGAAACAGTATAAAACTCAAACAACTCTCTTTTATTGTAGTAAAAGTGAAATAGCCAGTCTGCTTTTTTAATCTTTTTCTTGTCTCTTGTTTTATTTTGATCTGTTCCTTCAAAACCACAATAGGGGATTATAATAAAAGTGATTCCAGAAAATTTGGTATAGTGAATTATTATTATTACTACTATATTTTGTATTATATTGGGAGGAATCATGGCATAATGATTAGAGTGCTGGGGCTTGGTCTGGAGATTTAAGTTTCTATCCAGAATCCGATATTTACTAAATGCATGACTTTCAAGACTCAAGTCATCTCTTACAAGATGATGTTCCTCATTTCTCTAGCTAGAACTCCTCTCAACTTTCAATGTTATCTCACTTCCCTCCTCCTTTCCACAATCAAAATCCGCCTTTATGTTCTCACCTGTAAAATTGGGATAATAATTGTACCTACTTTAAAGAGTTGGTGTGAAGAATAATGAAATTAAAGTATACAAAGCACTTTATAAGCTGTGGGAATAATAAAAATATAATTCATTATTATTATATTATCATGGAAAATACACACAAATTTGGGATCAGGAGCTATCTGGGTTTGGATCCCATATCTAGTATTTATTTGCTATATTATGATGGTTAAATTAATTGACCTTCCTTTCTGAGTTTCAATTTCTTTATCTATAAAGCCAAGATAGTAATTTCATATCAAATAAGATAACTATTACAAAGTGTATTACAAAATGTGTTACATAAATGTTAGGTAATATTATATTGCTTTTTCCAAAAATGATTGCCCTTGGAGAACAGACTTAGGAAAAGATAAATTAGGGGACCTATTATTAGACTTTGGGGTGGGAGGGAGAAAAATCACAATAGAGCCCTTGCTTCTGTCCAAGAACTTCCACTCAGTTTCTAGCAATCATCCCTCTATCTCTGAATTAGCCACCTTTTAAAATACATTGGAACCCTAATTTCTGGTTTTATGCCTGATGCAGGCTAAAGAGCTAGGCTGGAGTTCTTAAGTAAACATCTCCCGAGAACTAAGCTCCTTGAAGGCAGGGACAGTCTTTCAACTATTTTTAGCCCCAGAGCTTAGTATGGTATTCAGCACTTAACAAATTGTGATTGCTTGATTGAATGAGATTTAAATTATAGATGGCTCTTTCTCAGGGTGCCCCTCTAAGAGAACTTAGTGGCACCAGGTACAAAGCCAGAGAACACATGCTTTCTAGACAATAAAAAATAAGAAGATTGAGATATATGTAAGCCAACATGTAAATCTTGTTCTAATTTTGAGAATTCAATTAATTTAAAGATAATTTACCAAGTGCCTGGCTAGACATTGTGACAGGCACTGGGGATGCAAAGGTAAAACTCTCAGGACTTTAAGGGTTTCTTTGTGTTAATTGATTTTAGAAGTAGACTAAAACATTTTATTGCAATGAGACAAGAGGCAAAGGGAAAATGATTCAACATTTATATAAATAAAGAAATGTAAAACAATTTGGGGAGAGAAAAGGGACTTATAGCCAGAGGCACCAGGAATGACTTGAAGGAAGCTTAGGTAGAGATGATATGAGAAGAGAAGACTTTCCATAGCTGAGAGATACTGAATTGGGCAAATGTAGCTCAACTATTCAAATAATTCTTATCATTATTGTAAATAAGTGGTTCAGTAAAAATAGAAATCCATAAAGAGCAATATTGCATTCGAATGCATACTAAAAAGAGCCACAATAAACCATTTGGTTTTTAAGGTCAAGGAAATCTTTTAGGCTCCTAAAATGCCAACTGTCTATCTATATGGCTAATTAAAAGTATATTAGGAAGAGTAAAATAAACAGAACCAAGAGAACATTATATACAGCAACAGAAATATTATTTGAAGAATGACTTGTGTATGTCCATCTCCAGAGAAAGAACTGATAAATAAAAATAAGTAAAGCATAGTTTATATATGTGTATGTAATATATAGATATAGATTTGTAAAATGATACCTTCTCTAATTGTGGGAGAGCAGAGAGAGAAGGAATCAAGTGGGTATCTTAATGTAAAAAATACATAAATATTTTAAAGTGTAATAGAAGGGGCAACCACATATCTTTGTGGATTGAAAGCCAGGCATAGCAACAGGAGAATGTGGGGACAAATCTGGCTTCAGATACTTGCTAGCTGTGTGTCCCTGGGCAAGTCACTCAACTTCCATTGCCTAGTCTTTACCATTCTTCTGCCTTGGAATCAAAATGTGGTATTGATTCTAAGATGTAAAGTAAGGGTTGTTTGGCATTTTTTGGAAGGAAATCATGGTATAACATTTTAAAAAGCAGCAGAAAGATATGAAAGTCTTCTGGGACAAGTCTTTCTGTTTGGGACAAGTCTTCTGGGAAATGTCTTTATCAAAGGTGATGACCTCAGAACTTAATGTCTCAAAAATCAATGTCAGACCATGCTTTTTGAACTGGATTCCCATTGTGTAAGATAATGTCCTTCCAAGCAATTTGAAGATTTTTTTAGATTATTCTGTATCACTCAGAGACAATTTATGAATCTCCCTGATGCCCGAGAATGGCTTGAGGGAGATGGATGATCAGCTGGTAAATGGATGTTAAATCATATTTAAGGCAGCATCTCTTGAGCATTTTAATGCAAATTATCAAAAATTGAAAGAGCCAGATTTTTTTAGAGCTAGGTCTAAGCTTTATCATGATGATTTGAAACACCTAAGTTTAAATTCAAGAGGATCAAATGATAATTATAGATGATATTATTTACTTGAAAAAATCAATTACTTCTAGTGTTAGGTAGTTAAAATGCCAGTAAATACATGCATCCAAAAAGTATACAAAATTATTTTATTCCCTAAAAGAAATTCCAACATTCTGTATGCAAGTCAGCTCCCAAGAGACATGCTTAGGGGAATGATTTTTTTTAACTTAGAAAACAATCAATGTAATGTTTTGAACACATGAACAAAAATAGGCTTTTTAAAAGCCAAAAAATGGCATTTCCAAATTTCACAGCATTTTTGCTGGGGGCGGGGGGAAGGTAGGGGAGTTGATTATAATACATGTGGAAAAGAAAACATCGTAAAAATGTTTTTGTGTCTTCAGCAAGCACTCCACCCTCCTGAAAAATCTTACACTTTATCTCATGCCAGTCACCATGCTACAGCTACTTACTGTACCTTGTCTCCTTGTTAACCAATCATCACATCTAATCAGTGAGGTCCAGGTCAAGTTTGCTGGAAGGAAATGCCAATAAAAATCATTGCTATTTGATGTCAAAGGCATACATAATCATTACTTTATTATTAATCACTTGGCTTCAGATGGGTTCTGGGAACAGGATGAAAATAAAGCAATACTCTAGGGGTTTGTTACTAATATGCCTTATGATATTGGAGAGAAAAGCTAGGACCCAGCATCAAATGTACTGTAGAGGCCAACCAAAAATGCCCCCCCCATGTTAAGAAGAGGTTGAAAGAAAATTTCACTGTGGATTAAAGACAAATTCTGAGTAAAAAAGAGAAAGTTCCAGTTTTCTCGTCACAAATATGGGGAAAACGGAGACAAGACACTTCCAGTCATAATAGATATAGTTAAGCATCATAATCAGAGATATTATACTGACTTAAAAAATATCAAATCAGTATCTTTAACTGAGGCTGAGTCCATCAGTGGTATCCCACTTAGGCATACACTGAGCCCCAGAGGTGATAAGGAGAGAAAAAAGGAAAGAAAACAAAAACTTAGTTTTTAAGTTTTTTAGATGACAAATCATATGTATTATATTATTGCTTTGTAACATATTATATCATATATTTTTTAAATGATTACTCATCCCTCAAAAAATTTTATAGGTGCCTTCTGTTTTTTATACCAGACTCCTTTCTAGATCTGCTCTGCTTCTCATGGAGCAATCCCTTGTTACTAAGAAAAGTAACTGAGCAAAACAGACCCATGAAATGAGCAAATCTGACAACATATGCAATGACCTACAGCCCTAACTTTCCCCATCCCTCTACCAAAAGGAAGAAAATTTGTTTCATCATCTGTTTTCCAGGACCAAGATTGCTCATTGCAAAAACATTTTTCTAATAATTTTCTTAGAAAATCCATTACTTTTCTATTGTCATGGAGGCAGTTAAGCTTCCACATTAGCCAAGTTTTTCATTTTCAGAACAGGGCAAGTATAAATTAATATTATTTCTATAAGGATGGGATTTGTGCAAGAGGGATGAGACAAAAGGAGCCAGAGAAGGAGTGGCTGACAGTTGGTTATGCTTATCTTCCTTAGCAAAAAAAAATCTTAACATATTGTTTAACTATTTACTTACTAGTTCTTATGACTGTGAAGCAGGGTTGTATACTGGATAAAGTATTAGACTTGGACTCAGAAAGATATGGATTCAAATCCTGTCTCATTTATGTGCTGTATGTCCCAAGGTAGTTGCTGTAACTCTTGAAATCTTATCTTTCTCAACGATAAAATGAGAATAATAATGTCAATCTCATGAGGCTGAGAATGAAACACTATTCATAATGAAGACATTAAAGCATTAGATAAATGTTAGGTATTATTAAGGCCCACAATTATTTCAGAATCTTAGTCCTAGAAAATAGGTAATAAAACAAATTTCTGTCCTCTTTTCATCTTGGTAAAGGGACTGTGGAAGTTAGAGTTGTTGATTGTTGCATGGATGGTTGGATTTGCTCATTCTGTGGGTCTGTTTTGTTCACTTGCTTTTCTTTATAACAAGGGAGAGTACTAGGAGGAGAAGAGCAGATCGAGAAATGCATCTGGTATAAATGTTTTCCCTGTAAAAATCAACATTAAATAAAATTCTTTAAAATAACAGCTTGCTGACATCTTTTTCAATTGGTCTTGATCTAAGCTTTTATTGAGAAAGGGCAATCCAGGTACAGAAACTCTCTGTGAATGCTGAGGGGTAGATTATTTATAATTTATAGTGCTAAAGAGTTACCTTGTTCATTTGGAGATTTAATAAATGGCCTGCTTATAGATACACAATTAGTATGTGAGGACAGGACTTGAATACAGGTCAGTATCCTATCCATTAAGGCACACTGATACCCAAGTTGATGTATATTAATAGCATTTATACCTGTAAAGTAGTGTTAAAATTTGTATAAAGTTTGTAGGGGGAAAGGAACCCTGAAGTCCATTTCTTTGAAAGAAATGTTATTTACACAAACAGTTAACTTCCTGGTCCAGTTTTCCCAAGCATCAGGGCTTGTGATAAAATGCCTTAGTGAGAGCTCAGCAAAGAAGATAAAGACCATCACACATACAGAGATAACAGCTTGTCCAATAACATTACAATCCAGGGAATAATCCTAACCATGAAGACTTTTCCACATAAGAAGATGACTCAGAGATCTGGGAGCAGAGAAAAGGGAGAAACTGTGAGAGGCTGAGCTTGTTTCACCTTTCACATGTTTCTGAACTGAATCATCTCTGGGTAAACTAGTTTCACAAGTATAAAGCAGTTTCTTTGCTGAACATTTGGCCCCATAAAAGATATTTTCACTTTGTAAGTGACTTGGGAAAGTAAGGGGAGTTAGACCTGGTCCCTACAAAATAGAACAATAATTATTATACCTGGAAATATAGACTACATCAAAGAAGAATCAACTCCTTTTGTTTCAAGTGATAGTTCTACATGAGATCAAGACCTTTTCCAAATATTCTTCCTTCTTTTCTTCTTTTACTCCCCTCCATGAATGCAACAATTCAGTGACCTCCTTTCTATTTCTCCCACGAGATGCTCCATGACCATCACCCATACCTGGAACATTCTCCTTCTTTCCTTCTGCTTTCTGGCTCCCTCCAAGTTTCATCTCAAATCCTGCCTTCTGCAAGAAGCTTCTGAGAGTGCCATCCCTTATTCTCCTCATTGTGGGGCTATAAATTCTTGATGTAAGGTTTCAGAGCTCTAGGCTTCTATCTTTACTGTGCTACCTTCATTTTACTTTTAAAATTTTGAATCCTTATTAATTCAATCCAAAGACATTTCCCCACATTATTTAAAACTTGAAAGACTTTCTAAACTTAAGTTTCTCTCTTCTATTCCCATGCATGCTAATGGATGCTCACACTATTTTCTACCATATCTAAACTGTCTTACTTCCCTTATTATTAAATGGAACTACTTCATTAATAATACTTAGTTCCCATTCATAACTTAGTTCATAATTCATAATGTTTAGTACATCATTCAAAAGCAGTGAATATTTAAATAGCATGTAATAGTTTGAGAAATTATTTACATGATTTTATTTATTTATTTGTTACATCAAAATTCCCAGGTGTCTCCCACCCTCTCTCATCTCCCTACACTACAGAAGGCATCACTTAACAAAAAGATATCCATAGGAATAAAACTATTTCTTACTTGTTTCTGTTCATCAGTTCTTTTTCTGGAAGTGGACATACCCAAGTCATTCTTCAAACAATGATATTTTGCTACTTTTAAAATGCATGAAATGGAGTAATAATGTTTTTCTGTCTCTTTCCCTGGTGACTAAATAGGGACTGACTTGTCTGTCCAGGATCTGTGAAACTACATCTTGTGGAAAGAACAATAATCAGAACTCATTCCAATAAACCAATTATAGTTCTAAAGATCTAGTCCAATAAATACTTACGGAGCACCTTCTACATATAAAACACTGCACCAGGGGCATGTAGTACAACTCTATCAAGTCAAATAAATAAACATATATTAAGGACTTTACTGTGTGAGAGGCCTTATGCTAAGTGCTGGGATACAAAGAAGGTCCTCTGCCCTCAAGGATCTCCCTTTCCAAAGAGGGAGACAACACGCTAACAACTGTGTAGAAGCAGGGTGATCTGGAAGTAACCTCCAAGGGGAAGCATTGTGGTGGACCCACAGAGGCTTCTTATAGAAGGCAGGATTTGAGATGAAACTTTGGTGGAAGCCAGGAAGCAGAAAGAAGGAAGGAGAATGTTCCAGCTATGGGAGATGGTCATGGAACATCTTATGGGAGGAACAGAAAGGAGGTCAGTGTCACTGAATTGTTGCATTCATGGAGAGCAGTAAAGTGAGAATCGTGGAAAGGTAGGAAAGAGCCAGATTGGAAAGGGCTTGTGGATTGTGCATTCTAATAGATGAAAAAGAAGATTGCAAATGTGAATAATAAAAGATAGGATGTGGTCAAAGTGTACAAGAATGAGCCAAGATGTAATGAGAAAATCAGAGAAAGGAAAAATTTCTTTCAAGTGTAGTGATCAGGGATGGGATCATGAAAGAAGAAGCATCTAAGGTGGCTCTTGAAAGAGAGAGGGTTTCAATGGGCAAATATGTATATTATAAGGTTAGAGATGGACAGACTATCAGGAACAGATTTAAGTCCTTTAGGGCAATAAAGAGAACACAGTAGGAGGGTCTGTGGGTCAGGAAAATTCATTTTCCTGAGTTCAAATCTAGCCTCAGATATTTGCCAGCTGTGTGAGCCTGGGCAAATCACTTACCCTTGTTTGACTCAGTTTCCTTATCTATAAAATGGGCTAAAAAAAAAAGAAATGGCAAACTACTTCAGAATCTTTGCCAAGAAAACACCAAATGGAGTCACAGTCAAATTAGCCTAAACAACAGCTACAACAGTTTAAGTCTAGGATGAGGGAAGCCTGTTCTGATCTTCCTTCTAGAAGCAGAGGTTCAAGAGATTCAAGAAATGCCTATCCTCTCTCCAGGTTATCCTAGGTTATCAGAGATACTGAAATGTTTCTTTTAAATATGTGAAGAGTGAAAGCAGTGTGAAAACAGAAAAGGATCTAAAAAGACAGAAGGGAGTCTTGACCTGTATCAGGAGATTAGAGGGTAAAAGAATGTCACAGAGAAAGGGAAGAAAGAATATTGAACAAACTGAAACTAAGCAACAGAAGTGAAGCTCCTCACAAAAAAGGAGTAACCTGAATTCTCCTAGGAGGAAGCAGTTAGACCTTCAAGGAAAAATACTATGGAATCATAAGTGCTATTAGGAGACAGATCATCCATTAAATCCAAAACTGGGGGAGATGTAAAATGAGCAAGACTCAAAAGTGATGAAACAATATAGCCTAGACCATTTGAATAATATGAATAACAAAAAGCTTTGGTAGAAAAACTCTTTAACTGACAACTGTTGAAAAAGACTGAAAAGCAGTTTGGCATAAATTTACCTTAGAGCAGGATTTTATAACATATTCCACTGTAAAAGCCAAACAGAGATATGATTTAAATATAAAAATTCATATAAGTCATTCATATAAAACACAGTAGGAGAACAGTAAGAGTTAACTTTCAGATTTATATTTAAGGACAATATTTTAACCAAGCAATTGATAGAAAGAATTTAAAAATAAAAAATAGATGATTTTAATTATACAAAATTCAAAAGGTTATATACTAAAGTTAAATAAAATGAGAAGCTATTACTTGTGCATGGGGAGGAGGGAATCTTTGTATCAAAAATAAAAATAAAAAAATCACTCAAAAACTGATAAATGGTTGATATCCAAGAAATATCAGGAGTTGTCACAAACATATGGCTAAACAACATTTCTCAAGAAGTAATTGGTCAAATGATATTAATAAGTTGTTTTCAGAAGAGGAAATAAAAATACTGAAAAGCCATATGAAAAAATGTGTCAAATTATTAATAAAAGAACTGCAACTTAGAATGACTCTGATTTTTCAATTCATACCTATCAAAATGAAAAATGTGACAAAAGATGGAAACAGTCAATAGTGAAGTAACAGTAGAAAGATGAGGTAAATTAATGTACTGTTGATATTACTATGAATTGGTCCACCCATTCTATAAAAAAACTTGGAATTATGTGAAAAATGTATTCATATACTAAAGAATTTATCCAAGGAGATGATAAAGAAAAGAAATTTTTCATGTGTAATAAAATATTTTCAGTGGCACTGTTTGGCATGAGTGGCCGTTGATTGTGGGATGGCTAAAGAAGTTCTGATATATGAATATAATAAAATATTACACTTAAAAATTATAAAAACGAGGAACTCATCTTTAATGGGAAGCTTTTTTCTACTTTCTGAAAAATAGAATTGGAGTCTAAATACAGGTGGAGGCATATTATTTTTTACTTCTTTATTTTTTCCTGGGTTTTCTTTCTCAATATAACTAATATAGAAATGTTTTATATGACTACATATAGACAGAACCTATATCAAACTGCTTGCTGTGTCAAAGAAGGGAAGGGGAGGGTAAGGAAGAATTTAGAATTCAAAATTTTTTAAATGAATGGTAAAAATTGTTTTTACATGCAATTAGAAAAATTAATTTTTTTAAATAGGAAGCGTTGCTTAATACAAAACAAAGAAAGAAAAACCAAAAGAAAAATCAACATTACCAAAATAATATAAAGAAAACAACAAAGACTGAAAGACAACTAACTCGTGTTAATCACAATATCCAATCTTGGTCCTGGAAAACACAATTTTAAAAGCACATTTGTCTTCTGTGAGCAGTGAGTGTTGCATGTTCTATTAGATGTAGTTTTTTTTTTCTTGATCAGTTTTGCTGGACAAGTAGTGGTGGCTAGTGTTTCCCTTCTGAATGATCCTGAAGTCACTGTGTGCTGATCTAAAATAAAAACTCTTGTCCTCCCAAGGCACAGATCCTGGAGGTAACAGAGAAAGGAGCATGACTTGTCATTATAGATGGGTACACACGGCATTGCTGGAAATCTAGAAGAAATTGCAAAAAAAAAAAAAAAAATGAGGAAACAAAGACCTTTAGGAAACAGTTGATATTTAAGTACTGCCACCCATCAAAGGCAGGGATTTTAAAAAGAAAGGCAGCCTGGGAAAGTAGTTGGTCTAGTGGTTTTCAAAGACAGCAAGCTCCATAAGAGATCCTAGTCTAATATGACAGCTACATTAAGATATTGTACATGCCCTGTGACAAGCTTCTCAAATCCTCTTGTGATTAAAAATGTGGGTCTACACAGTGTGGTTACTTGGTAACTTCAGGGCTCTAAGTCTTTTATAGTGGTAGATAGTTCATAAGCCCTAGTTGATATGTTGACTTCTGCGATTATTGGCTCTCAATTAATCAACCATACTTACCTTATTTTAAGGGTTATTTATAGGGCCATCTAGGTGGCTCAATGGATAGAGTGCCAGTCCTAGATTCAGGAGGACCTGGGTTCAAATCTGACCTGAAACACTTCCTAGTTAGATGACCAGTACAAGTCACTTAACCCCAATTGCCTAGGTTTTATTGTTGTTCTGCTTTGGAAAAAAATCTTGTATTGATTCTAAGGCAGAAAGCAAAGGTGTTTTTTAAGGGGTGACTAATTATAAAGATATTATAGTAATAACAATTGTTACAAAACATTCTAGTGCAAAAAAATATCCCTCAGATATATACAGATTCCAGTGGACTCAAGCTTAGAAAATATATGAGACGAAGAACTAACTCACAACCACTGGTTGCTATAAGTCCTTTTCTCTCCTTGGTGGGGCAAGAGGGAGATGTGGCTCAAGTATTTCTCATTAAGAATGGTGTAACTTCTTTGCAGTTTTGAGTCTGTATTCAGTCTGCTCTTGACTTTTTTTTTTTTTTTGGTCTCTGATGAAAATGCTGCTAGTAATTGTCCCAGGGAACACTACCAGGACACAAATGAGAAGATGAAAAGGCCTCTAGACCTCCGATGTTTGAAAGGTCATCTTCTTGGCCAGCATGGAGACAAGAATGTTTAGGTCAAAGTCCATGGTATCTCACTCTGCTGTCATGAGTGACAGACTTAACTCTCCATCCTCTCCTCTAAAACTGGCTTAATATTTTATAGAAAACATCAAAAGCATGACCAAGATTTTTTTTTCCAAGCCTTAACCCTTTATTTTTTTTTAATTTAAACATTTATTAATCATTTTTAACATGGTTACATGATTCATGCTCCACCTTTCCCCTTCACCCCCCGCACTCCCCCCACCCATGGCCAACGCATATTTCCACTGGTTTTGTCATGTGTCCTTGATCAAGACCTATTTCCAAATTGTTGGTAGTTGCATTGGTGTGGTAGTTTCGAGTCCACACCCTCAATCACGTCCACCCCGACCCATGCGTTCAAGCAGTTGCTTTTCTTATATGTTTCCTCTCCTGCAGTTCTTCCTCTGAATGTGGGTAGTGTTCTTTACCATAAATCCCTCAGAATTGTCCTGGGTCATTGTATTGCTGCTGGTACAGAAGCCCATTACATTCAATTTTACCACAGTATATCAGTCTCTGTGTACAATGTTCTTCTGGCTCTGCTCCTTTCACTCTGCATCAGTTCCTGGAGGTCTCTCCAGTTCGCCTGGAACTCCTCCAGTTTATTATTCCTTTGAGCACAATAGTATTCCATCACCAGCATATACCACAGTTTGTTCAGCCATTCCCCAATTGAAGGACATACCCTCCTTTTCCAGTTTGTTGCCACCACAAAAAGCGCAGCTATAAATATTTTCGTACAAGTCTGTTTATCTATGATCTCTTTGGGGTACAAACCCAACAATGGTATGGCTGGTTCAAAGGGCAGGTATTCTTTTATAGCCCTTTGAGCATAGTTCCAAATTGCCAGCCAGAATGGCTGGATCAGTTCACAACTCCACCAGCAATGCATTAATGTCCCAATTTTGCCACATCCCCTCCAACATTCATTACTCTCCCCTTCTTTCATTTTAGCCAATCTACTAGGTGTGAGGTGATACCTCAGAGTTGTTTTGATTTGCATTTCTCTAATTATTAGAGATTTGGAACACTTTCTCATGTGCTTATTGATACTTTTGATTTCTTTACCTGAAAATTGCCTATTCATGTTTCTTGCCCATTTATCAATTGGGGAATGGCTTGATTTTTTATACAATTGCTTTAACTCCTTGCATATTTGAGTAATTAGACCTCTGTCAGAGTTTTTCGTTATAAAGATTTTTTCCCAATTTGTTGTTTCCCTTCTGATTTTGACTACATTGTTTTTGTTTGTACAAAAGCTTTTTAGTTTAATATAATGAAAACCATTTAATTTACATTTTGTAATTTTCTCTAACTCTTGCTTGGTTTTAAAATCTTTCCTTTCCCAGAGATCTGACAAGTATACTATTCTATGTTCACTTAACTTGTTTATAGTTTCCCTCTTTATATTCAAGTCTTTCACCCATTCTGAATTTATTTTGGTGTAGGGTGTGAAATGTTGATCTAGACCTAATCTCTCCCATATTGTTTTCCAAATTTCCCAACAGTTTTTGTCAAATAGTTGATTCATGTCCCAAAAGTTGGGCTCTTTGGATTTATCATACACTGTCTTGCTGATGTCATTTACCCCAAGTCTATTCCACTGATCCTCCTCTCTGTCTCTTAGCCAGTACCATATTGTTTTGATGACTGCTGCTTTATAGTATAGT
>NC_058132.1:611788944-611840967 GCF_016433145.1 Gracilinanus agilis | reverse complement strand
TCTCTTAGCCAGTACCATATTGTTTTGATGACTGCTGCTTTATAGTATAGTTTAATATCTGGTACTGCTAGGCCCCCTTCCTTCACATTTTTTTTCATTATTTCCCTTGATATTCTTGATCTTTTGTTATTCCAAATGAAATTTGTTATAGTTTTTTCTAATTCAGTAAAGAAGTTTTTTGGTAGCTTGATAGGTATGGCACTAAATAGGTAAATTAATTTGGGTAGAATTGTCATTTTTATTATGTTAGCTCGACCTACCCATGAGCAATCAATGGCTTTCCAATTGTTTAGATCCAGTTTTATTTGTTTGGAAAGTGTTTTGTAGTTGTTTTCATATAATTGCTGTGTTTGTTTTGGTAGATAGATTCCTAAGTATTTTATATTGTCTAGGGTGATTTTAAATGGTGTTTCTCTTTCTACTTCTTGCTTCTCTAGTGTGTTGGAAATGTATAGGAATGCTGATGCTTTATGTGCATTTATTTTGTATCCTGCAACTTTGCTAAAGTTGTTGATTATTTCTACAAGCTTCTTAGTTGATTCTCTAGGATTTTTTAAGTATACCATCATATCATCTGCAAAGAGTGATAGCTTAGTCTCCTCCTTGCCCATTTTGATACCTTCAATTTCTTTTTCTTCTCTAATTGCAACTGCTAGTGTTTCTAGTACTATGTTGAATAATAGAGGTGATAATGGGCATCCTTGTTTTACTCCTGATCTTATTGGGAAGGCTTCTAATTTATCCCCATTGCATATGATGTTTGTTGATGGTTTTAGGTATATACTGTTTATTATTATGACCAAGTTTTTTCAGCTAATGTAAATACTCTTCTAGTACAGCATTCCTTATAGTTCACCTAATGGCTCATCAGAGACACTTAGGTTGATTAAGATCTTTTCATGCTTAGTTGGAATGCCTTTAATTGATTTTTTAAAGATTTAGACACATTTCCACCTGGTTAAGGTACTAAGGCATAGCATTTTATCACTTACTTTAAGAGGGTTCATTTGAATGATTAATTTAACCATCTCCAACCCTCCAAGAAACATTAAGGGAGACAAAAAGAAATAAGGAATACAAGTCTTTGAACCCATAAAGTATAAGCTGTCCAGTAAAAGAGATAATGCACAAATAACTAAGTGAGAAAGTGCTATATGTATAAGAGAAGCACAATGATATAAGAATTGTGTTGGGAAAGGAGGGAGACATGTGTTCAGCTAGGAGGATTCTTGGCAGGAAAGAAGCTGGCATTCAAGTTAGGTCTGTAAGTAGGGATTTATAGAGTGGGGTAAGGGGCAAAGCATTATAGGTAGAAGGGACAAAATGATCAAATAAAAGCAAGGAATCCCTAAGTCCTTTTGGTAAACCTATGGTGCATGTGCTGGTGCATGCCAGATGGGGATGCTTTGTTCCCCCTCTCCATCAGACCTGAGGACATTTCTCTCAACATCGGCCTCTTTATCCAGCAGCCCAATGGGCGTGCTTTCTCCCTCCTCTGTCTGTGGTAAGACAGGGGAAGAGGGAGCTCACATGGGCAGGAGGGCTACAGTTTGGGAACTTGGTCTTTAAAAGTTTTGCTATTAGTGTCCTACGCTATCATAGTTATGAAATGGCAAATAGTCTAGTTTGGCTCATGCTTAGGACATGTGGAAATGGCATTTATAGGAAACAATGCTAAAAATGTATATAGAGATTCAAATCATGGAGACTTTGTTGACAAAGGAATTTAAATTTAATTCAGTAGGGAGAGAAAAAACAGAGAAAGAAAACTATTGCTATTGATCAATATTCTTATTGAATATCAACCTTTAAATAGTAAAAAAATATTAGCAAAGAGCCCATAAAAACACATGTAAAAGATTATTTATTATGACAAAGCTGTGTCTATATCACAAATAGAGGATTCATTCAAAACTAGGAAAATTATAAACATAATAGACCATTTTAATACCAAAAAACTAAAAGCAAGATTATATCAATAAATCTAGAAATAACTCTTGACAAAATGCAACCCCCATTTCTGATAAAATAGTAAAATGGAATAAACGTACTTTCTCTTACTATAGTAAATAGTATCTAACCCCTGAGCTTTCATTATATGTAATGTAGAAACAATATTTTTCCAAGATCTGGATAAAGCAAGAATTTTCATTATCATCGTTATTTAACATAATTTTAGCAACAAGGTAAGAAAAAGAAATCACAAAATAATTATAGGCAAAAAGAGAGGGAAAAGGTCAGCAGCATGAATGTTAAAGTTGATGGAGAGGCAGTTAGATGACTCAGTAGATTCACTAGAACTAGATTCAGGAGGACCTGAGTCCAAATTTGGCCTCAGATACTTCCTAGCTGTGTGACTCTGGGCAAGTGGCTTCACCCCTATTGTCTAGCCCTTATCACTCCTCTGCCTTGGAACCAATGCATAGTATTGATTCTAAGATGGAAAGTAGAGGTTTAAAAAAAAGTTCATGGAGACATTGCCAAAAGGATTAATGGAGAGAACAGATTGCTGAAGTCACTGAGAAAAATGAAAATGTCAAAAGTTAGCAGTCAATGATGGCAATGATAGTAGGAGTAGATGCTATTTACCTCAAAAGGAGAGAGGTTGCAGAAATGTAGCAAAAGAATAATTGTCATAAACTGAAATGGAAAGCAAAGCCGATTTGTCTGATTCCTCTGGTTGGTCTCCGGCTCAGTGGAGCATCCTCCATTGCAGAAGGTTAAAAGGGAACAGAAGGCACCAAGGGAAATCTGTTTAATTTAAGGTAAGAGAATGGGAGCTTCATTGGTAAAAAAAAAAAAAAGGGTAGAAAATAAAGGGGAATTTCCTCATAATAGATCACAAAATTCCAAAAGAATCCACAAGACACAGAATTGGCCAGTAGAGAGGCAGACTGGGTAGGAGTTTTAAACCTTGAAAGGGATTAATGTTGGAGTGACATAAGGATGATAGGAGTGGGTCTGGGGGAGGAGGTCAGGCATGGAAAGGGGTAGTAGGGAGAAAGGACTGTTATACCTAGAGCCATGATAGGAAAGAGGAAGCAAGACTTTGGGAAGAAAGCTTAAGGAACTTTTTATCAGTAGGAAAGTGTATTTGTCTAGTAGCAAGTGGGCTGATGATTTTAGAGGAGTTTGTATTATTTTTCCGTCCAAATCTTATCATCCTTCTGACCAGGATTTTCACCATTGACATGACTGGTATTAAAGTTTCCCTTGTTTAACATTTTGCTATTATCTTTGACTTTTCTTATTTCTCCCTCACCTTACATATTTGACCAATTCTTTTTGGATTTATTTCCACAATATCTTTCATATTCGGCATCCTACTATATTTTCTCACTACCACTAGCTCCCCCATTGCTATAGCCTCCTAATAAATCATAGAATATCTATTCTTTCCCCCTCTCCAACTATCCTTTAAAGAAGTTAATTATCTTTATTATCCTAATCAAAGGGTATTCATATAAATTTTATAACTTGGGTTTGTTTGTGTGTTTTTTGTAACCCTCACTTTCTGTCTTAGAATCAATACTTAGTAGTAAAGGCAGAAGAGTAGTAAAATCTAGGCAATTGGGGTTAACCAACTTGCCCAGGGTCACACATAACTTGGTTTTAAATTCCTATTTTTATATGATTACAGTCTGATTTGACTCTACCTGATTCATGAAAAGACTCTTAACTGTACTAAGTAGTTCTGATATATTTGTCCTTCAGATGGTATTAGTGACATTTCTTTTTAAAATTAATTTGTTACATCAAAATTCCCAGGTATCTCCCTTCATCTTTTCCCTCCTCATAGCAGAGAAGGCATCATTTGACAAAAAGATAAATGTAAATGTAAATAAATGTAAAACTATGTCTTGCTTGTTTCCATTTATCCATTTTCTTTCTGGAGGTGGACATACTCAGGTCATTGTCCAAACAATATTTCTGTTGCTGCATGTAATATTCTCTTGGTTCTTCTTTTTTCACCCTTCATAATTTCATGTAGGTCTTGCCATGTTTTTTTAATTAACCTACTTATCATTTTTTCCATCACAATCAGATGCCACAACTTATTCAGTCATTCCCCAACTGATGATTCCCTCAACTTCAAGGTTTTTCCCTCTACAAAGAGAGTTGCTATACATATTTTAAGGTTCTTTTTAAAATCCAGATTATATGTTGATCCAATTTTCAACAATCATCCACTGGCATTTTATGATCTGTATTCTCTCCCTCTCTTCTGCCCCCTCTCACTTCCCCAAGGCCACAAGTATTATGATTTAGGTTGTATATGTGTTATCATACAAAACATATTTCCATGTTCATCATTTGTGGAAGAAGACGCATATCACTTACTCAAGAGAAAAATTCATGGAGGAAATAAAATGTTTCCAGCTGCATTCAGATTCCATTAGTTTCTTCTATGATGGCAGATAGTATTTTTTGTCGAGTCCCTTAGAGTTGTCCGAAAATCCTTGCACTATTGATAATGGTTAAGTCACTCAGTTGATTATTTTATATACTATTGTACTTACTGTGTGCACCATTCTCCTGATCCTGCTCGTTTCACTTTGCAGCACTTTATATAAATAATTCCAAGTTTTTTTTGTGAACCTTTTGGCCGTCATTTCTTATGGCACACAACAGTATTCCATTATATATCATATAGCATAACTTGTTCAGCCACTCCTCAATTGATGTACATCCCTTCAGTTTCCAGTTCTTTGTCACTGCAAAAAGAGCTTTTATAAGTATTTTTGTACAAGTAGGTTCTTTTTCCCCATCTTTGATCTCTTTGAGATAAGACACATTAGTGGTATTGCTGGATGATATAAACATTTTAGAACATTTAGGTTCTTTTCCTTTTTCCCTGATCACCTTAGAAAATAAACCTATAGTGGTATTGCTGGGTTAAAAGGTGATATTTTCTATATATAGAAACATTTCCTTTAGCCTTTTATAAGGACTACAACTGTGATGTTGCAATTTTTTATTCCTGAGAAAAATACTCAAAAAGAAATTATAATAGCAATCTACTGGCCTCACATAGGTCTGTGAACTGACTTTGGACCAAGTTTTTTTGGGCCAATTATTTTCCTATTAAAGAGAAACCAAAAGTCACATTAGCTTTAGAAAACCAAAGTCATATTTGAAAGATATTGGTACAAAATATCTGCTCAATTAAAGGTCAAAACTTATGAACTGAGAGTGAAGGAGGCCCTCATGTTTTGGGATACTAGAAATGAACATGAAATCTGTCACATCTTAGACTGAGTCCATGAGGGAAGAGACCTTGTTGCCTTTCTCTGAATTTCTAGTGTTTGGACCGGTATCTGCCTTATGAGTATTTAATTAATACTTATCAATTAAGTAATGATAGGACAATAGATTTAGCACTAGAATGAACCTTTGATGTCATCTAATCCAAAGCCCATTCTTTCACAGAGGAGGTAATTCAAACCCAGGGGAGCTAAGTGATCTGCCCATATTTGCACAGATCACACATCTCAGAAATGAGACTTGAACTCAGGTCCTCAGACTCTACAACCCAGCAGTTATTCTATTGTGCCAGTCTTCTCACTATTTCTTATTGGAATAGGATGTATTTTTATGAGTCAGGAGTGCATCTATATCCTTTCAATGCCTGAATCAGTGTTGATCACATTACTGTCTGGAGAGAAATTATTCCTTAAACTGCCAACAGTTATTGTCGGCGCATGAAACCCAAAAATGTCCTTCTCTGGCACGATGTTAGATGTGCACAAAATTCTTAATGAGAAATGTTCTTTAGTAGAGGTTTTCCAAGTTGTCCACTATTGCTTCTTTACTCATTAGTATATCTATTCTGTAAATCAGTGCAGAGGAAGCCACTTTGCATGTAGGTAGAGCTGAGACAACCCACCTTCTGCCTCCTTTTCAATGTGGAGGGGAAAACCAGGTTAGAGTAAGATAGTCAGGAAAACATCACCTCTTCTCTTCTCACTAGACTTCCATATGAACTTGAGTAAGTCTTACTCCAAGTTGACTAGAGGAAGTCCTGGATTACTACCTCCTGCCTTCTCCATAGGTTTCCAGAGCAATCCAGGACATACTATCACTTCATTAAGTTTACCTATTCTCTAAAAATAATAACCTCCTGTTTGGGGTTGGATCCAAGAAGGATGAGACATATCTTCTTCCTTCTTCTTTTTAGGCTTCCAGATGAATAGAAGGTCCTGACACCAAAAGATTTACCCAAATTGAGGAGACACAGCAATCAGTCTCTGGGCCAGGAACACACAACCAACCTCCTGCTCAGATCTGCCAGAAATCTGGCTTCTAGATGTTCTAGATGCTACAGGGTGGACAGTGGAAGGAACATTGAAACTTTGAGGGATTCGATCTTTAGCCTTCTAATCATTTATTTTCATCAGTGAACTTCACTCATACTCTCACCCATAAGAATTTGAATTCCAAGAGATCAAGAAATCATTGTTTTTCTTTGCATCTTAGTGATTATCAGTTCCTGGCTCAGAGTGAGCAGTTAATAAGTGCATATTGTCTGGTCTCACTCTCCAATGGTTAGAACATACTTTCCCTTTCTTACATTCTCCATCACTATGATATTGAACTGCTCCCAAAGAACAAACTTCTTTCCTCAATTCCAGATGTCTGCTCTCTCTCATTCCCACCTACCTCAACCCTACTCCCCTAGTGTTCCACTCCAAATCTGGCTACCCCTTCCACTGTAGCCTCTGGGATTCCTGATTCATAATTAACATATTTTCTTTTTATCTCACACTGCTTCTTCTCTCTTTCCATCCATCTTTTGGCATTGATTGAAACCTGACTTCCTCCAGATAATGTTGTATCTCTGACTACACTTTCCAGTACTTGCTACATTTTTTCTCATATGATGTTCCTCACCCCAATTCGCTATTAGCATAAAAGGTATTGGAATAGTCACTTTTAGCTGATTTCCTTAAATAACTAATTATACTATGCCTCTAATTTCTTTCCTCTCATTCTTCTGAAGCTTGTGCAAATTTGGCTTCTATTCTCATCATTCAACTAAAACTTTCTCTAAAGTTACCAGTGATCTCTTAATTGTTAAACATAATTATCTTTTTTTAGTCTTCATCCTTCTTAATCTATAACATTTGGCACCATTGATATTTTCCTTCTGAATAGTTTCTCCTCACTGGATTTTTGTGACTATTTTCTTTTGGTTCTCCTCCTATTTCTTAGTCGCTTTCCTAAATCATCATCCAACTCAAACTCATTAGCTGTGGGTGTTCCCACCCCAAAGCTCTGTCCTAGACACCCTTCTCTTTTCTCTCAATACTCTCTCGGTGATCTCATCAGCTCCCATGGTTTTAATTATTGTCTCCATGCAGATCATTCCAAAATCTCTCTTATCTAGCTCTAGCCTCCTGAACCACAGTCCCACATCATCAGGACTTATTAGATATTTTGAACTGAATGTCCCATTGGCATCTCAAACTCAACTTGTTCAAAATGAAATTGTCCTTCCCCTCAAACCCACCTCTCTTTTGAATTTCCTTCTTGCTGCTGAAGGTTGATACCACCAACTTTCTAATCAACCAGGTTCTCACTCTTGATATTATCTTCCACTCCTCATTCTCACTCACAAATACAGTAAGTATCCTATCATTTCTTATGATTTCTTTTTTCCATATCATCAGTCTTATACATATCATACACATCAATCTTATCATTTCTTTTTTCCATACCATCTATCAGCTACATCCTCTTCTCTCCATTCACACATCCATAGCATCCCTCTACTGCCCCAGGTTTCTAATAAAGTTTCCTTCCTCAAATCTCTTCCCACTTAAAGCTATCACTCTTACTGTTATCCTAAAATAATATTTCCTAAAGCATAAGTCTGACCACATTATCTCCCAATAAACCCCAATGGCTCCCTATTACTTCTAGAGTCAAAAATAGCCTGACATTAACTACCATCCCAAGCATTCCCTCTCACATACACCTATACAATTTTGTCTCCCACTTGGTCACTGAGAAGTGAGATAAATGTTGTTTCACTTGTAAGATTGTAAGGAGTGTGGGCACGATGATCTCATGCCATCCCTAGTTAGAACTTAGGACACATTTTACCCATAAAGACAATACTATAAAGGGTAGCTAGGGCCATTACTATACTATAATATACAATTCTATACTATGCTATAAAATTCTATACAATACTATAGTATATTACACAATTCTCTACTATATGATACTATACTATTCAATATGATACGATACGATATAATATAATACATATATTGTGGATTAAGTAGATCTTTTGGAGATGTTTTATGGGCTGGCTTCAAAGCTTAACCACCACCCCTTTACTATATAATTTCTATGGGAAATATGCATTCCAAATTCCAAGGAACTTACAAATGAATTTTTGGAAAGCCCCAAGTCTATAATTTTAGGATAGCTTCTCTCTAGCTGTTTCTAAAAGTCAAGATTCCCAGATGATATCACTTCTCTTGGCATTATTGTTCACACATGCAGGTATGAGTATTAACAATATGATCTATAAAAGACTTTAAGCTTTTTAGTCATTTATCTGAATAGAACTTCCAAAATGTTTGTGATTCTGACTATACCAATGATCATTTTTATAAGAACGAAGTAAGAAATAATCAGAATGGTTAGTTTGTTTTATTATTAATTTCATTAGGTTAGTGTGCTTTATGTCACACCTCCAATTGCAGAAGTGGCAATACTACATGACTTCCAGAGTCTCTCTAACCAAGTTTTGACAAGTGGGATCTACAAGAAAATAAGTCAGTTAATCGCTTAAATGTTTTTGGGTCCTTTTGGTTTTCCCTTGTCTGTCTCCAAAATCCTTTGCACTAGAATTTGCCAAGCCAGACATCTGGTCAAAGAGCTTTCTCTGGATTGGCCAAATCGCATCCCTTCTTTCATTCAGAACTCGCTAAAACTTACCTTCTCCATTTAGCCCTTCCCAATTTAATGGGTCAGGGAAAAGATACTAAGCATTAGTGCTCAACTACTAGCCCTTATACATTGTCCTTTTTCTCAATCTAGACTTGAGATTCCATTTGCTTAGGGTCGGATTGAAAGACGTAAGGACCGTAAGATTCCTACCTTGCTTACAATTCACTGAATATAAGAAACCATTTGATTCTATAAAGCAAAATATTACCTTAAAGGCTCTATTCCCACATGAAGTAAATCTGTATATGTACGTATTGATATACTATGTTTTATAAATAAAAAATTGATCTGGAAGCACATCACCCAATTTATAAGCATTAATTAGTAAAGAGAGAGAGAAAGATTTTAGCCTTACTGTCACTGATACTTCATTTTGCTGGATGGCTGCAACCCCATCGCTTGGCAGAGATCACCTGACCAGATAAGGAGTAGCTCTGAGAGAAAAATGCCAGCCAGATAGGTACAGAAGTCCAGAGAGAGAATTTCCTGAATTGGTTTAAAAACCCTCTTGACTCCACCTCTTTGGACATGTTAGGCTGGTTCTACCACCAGGATGCCCACCCTGATGGGGAACACAGGAGTCTGACCTTCTGGCATGCCACGTGACTTTGTGACTCCTCTGTCCTACCACCAGAGTGGGCATGATCTAAGCTCCCTTAATAATTACTCCATACCATCATATACATCAAAATTACATAAGATTCCTAGAATGATAAAACTCTAAATGTAGCTCTAAAAACCTTCTGATCATCACTTTAAGGCAAGGCATAAAATACGGAGATGAATACTAGCCAAAGTTGTTCACTGCTGTCAGTGAAGACATTTGGTATAAAATCATACTTCGAAATGGGATTTCCCGTAGACGGGGATTCTATTTATACATGCCATTATGCTGGTTACATCAAACCTTGGCATACTGCAAAACTTGTGGAACAAGATCTATCCTAACCATTCACACCAAAAATGAAGGATACCTGTTGTCCAGATTATTATAGTCAGATGGACAATCTAAATATCTGGCCATCATTATATATTCAAAAACTTAGACACTAGAAAAGAATGAGTTAAATATAGAATTAAGTAAGGAGAAAGAGAACTAATTGCCCCTGGGACACTGCAAAGCATTAATGATTCGTAAAGTCTCCCTCAAACAGAAACTCATCTATTTAATAATCTATTGGTGATTTGTATGGCTTTGAATCATGGGACACTATAGTTCCAAAAGAACTAAAAATGAGAATCTCACAGAATAGTAGAGGCTTATGATATTGTCTGTAACATTCTGTGTATCCTTATGCTCAAGAGGCTATAAAGGAGCTATAAAAAAGAAGCAAATTAGAGCAGCATCAAAGAACTGTTTGCTTAAAAAGAAAACAGAGGGGCAGCTGGGTAGCTCAGTGGATTGAAAGTCAGGCCTAGAGACAGGAGGTCCTAGGTTCAAATCCGGCCTCAGACATTTCCCAGCTGTGTGACCCTGGGCAAGTCACTTGACCCCCATTGCCAACCCTTACCACTCTTCCACCAAGGAGCCAATATACAGAAGTTAAGGGTTTAGAAAAAGAAAAAAGAAAACAGATTTGTCTATTGGTGAGAGCAGGGAATACCCATCAGGATTACCTGTGTGGAGCCACATAATATATCAGGTGGACTCCCTATGATGAACTTATGGGAGAAGAAGGAAAAGAAGGGTATGAGATAGATAGGCAGGAATGAATTTCAGTCTTCATCACTGAAGAGAACATCCACATGGATGAAATCCCAATTCCCTTTTCTACACTTGAGTTGAGGGACTATCAGCTGTCCATAACTTATATTTTTAAAGTTACCTCGCCTAAGAACTCACAGTCAGAATATGTCAGAAAAAGCAGGACTTGAATTAAGATCTTCTTGACTCTGAAGCTGGTTCTCTATCCACTCTCCTAAACTATTTTGCTCACAAGACTTAAAAACAAACAAAAGCTTTTAAAAAATATTCCATAAAGAACATGGATGACTAAAGAACATTGAATTATAAAGATTAGTTCTGTTATTCCTTTAATAAGGAAATCTGTAAAGAAAATGTAAACTCTAATGTGCAAATTAAGCAAACTTAGGAATCATATAACACTCAAATATGTTTTTAATTTTTTTTCTATAACATTAGAAAGGGGCTTGGAAAAAGTTCCAAATCTCTATCATTTGGGTTGTTTGCAAGCTCATCAGTGGGGGATTTAAATGACCAGAGGGAGGAGGTAGGGAAGGAAAGAATCTTCTAACACTTAACTGCTTGCAGCTGCTATCTTAGTGTTCGGCCAATAAAGATTTATAAACAGGACATTCTTTGTCTCATGCTGAGGTACTGCAGTATACTGAAAAGAGACTGAAAATCTAGCCATATCCCAGCAAGCCTGGGACAAGCAGGAGAGGAGTTAAAACTTTATGAGAAACAAAGTATGAAAAAGTATCAGTATAAGAAAGTTTCAGTGTCCAGAAGATAGAGATACTGTTATTACTCTTAACTATTTCTAACCAGTTCTGTCAGCTGTGATCATCAGGTCAAATAGGAGACCTTGGTGAGTCTTCTCATTGGTTGACTCCTCCCAGGGCACAGGAAAGCACAGGTCAGTCAGTCTGGTATTTTTTCCAATGTGGAAAATGTTAGCCAGCTTAGCTAGAACTCGGGCTACTCCATGAGACTGGTGTTCTCTAGTTTTAGGCTGCGAAGAAAATAACTATACTTCATGAACTATAAGCTATGAAAACTTTGCATGTATGAATATGCAGCTGGGCAGCTAAATGGCACAGTGGGATAGAAGGCAGGACCTTATGTCAGGAAGAGTCATTTTTCTGAGTTCGAATCTGGCCTCAGACACTTATGAGCAGTGTGATCCTGGGAAAGTCACTTAACTCTGTTTGCCTCAGTTCCTCAATTGAGCTGGCGAATGAATGGGCAAACCACTCCAGGATCTTTGACAGGAAAAGCTCAAATGGGGTCATGAGGAGTCAGATATGACTGAAACAACTAAACAACAACAAGAGTAGATAGTGTGATGCAGTGGGGAGAGCACGCGATCTAATGTCCCAAGTCCTGCCATAGACACTCACTCATTAAGTGAGCAGGGGCAGATCAATTAATTTCTTTTCCTCTTCTGGAAAATGGAGTGGAACCAGCACCTTTTACCTTCCAAAGCTGTGGCAAGAAAAATACTTTATAAGCTTTAAAGTACCAGGCAGACATGAGTTATTATTCATTTACTCTTGTAACCAAGTAAAACTTGGAACAAAGTTAATCTGACAAAAAATAAATGCCAGATAAAATAAGCACAATAAATCTTATAGTGCTGTATGGTCTAAGTCACATAAGTGACTAAACTAGTGCAACTTAAAAAAAAAAAAGCCTTACTTTCTATCTTAGAATTGATATTAAGTGTCAGTTCCAAGGCAAATGAGCAGTAAGGATTAGGCAATTAGGGTTAAATTACCTGTCCAGAGTCACACACCCAGGAAGTATCTGAAGCCAAATTTGAACCAAGGACCTTCCTCTCCATCCACTCACTGAGCTACCTAGCTTCTTCCCCTCTTTAAAAAAAAATAATAAAAACCCTTACTTCTGTCTTAGAATCAATAGTGCATATTGGTTCTAAAGCAGAAGAGTGGTAAAGGCTAGGCCAGGGGTCGGCAACATATGTCTCTCGAGGCAAACCTGGCTTTTTTGAGGGCCAGATATAGCTCTTTCTGCAGGAGCCATAAAGTCAATTTTTTTTCAGGCACTGTTACAGGAGTGTGCACTGTGAGCACTGTACGGCTCTCATGAAATTACATTTTTAAAAATGTGGCATTTATGGCTCTCACGGCCAAAAAGGTTGCCGACCCCTGGGCTAGGCAATGGGAGTTAAGTGACTTGTCTAGGATCACACAGTTAGGAAATGTCTGAGACCAGATTTGAGCCCAGGATCTCCTGTCTCTAGACCTGGCTCTCAATCCACTGAGCTACCCAGCTTCCCCCAATAAATGGTAGTCTTAAGAAAGAAGTCTTTTGTGACTTGCCTCAAGATTCCCAATGATGTTCTCTTAAGAGTTTAACTATGAGCTATTAGTATTCTGAGTGTTATTTTGTCATCAAATTTTCCCTTAACAATTGATCTCCTAAAATGTTATCTTAGCCGAGTATAGATTGGATTCATCCTCCTAATTACGTAGGGATCCTGGGTGGTGTTGGGATAAATTTGGTGATAAAGTACACTTGTTCTAAAAATATAGAAATAAAGGAATACCATATCTATAGCAGGAAAGCAAATGATTGCAGTGTTGACAGGCACCCAAACAGATCAAATTTATATTGAAAGGGGATGAAGAAAGGAAGAGAGGAAGAAGATACTTTCTGGACCAAAGAAAGTTATTTCATTAAGCATCTAGAACCATGATGACAAACCTATGGCACAGGTGCCAAACAAAGATGGCACACAGAGTGCTCTTTGTGGACACTCAACCACTCTCCCTCCCTATCCCTCACCCCCAGAGTTGATTACTAGAAAGGCAGAGGCATTCTGGTGAATCTGTTCCCCTCCCCATCTCCACCATGCCTGATGACATTTTTTCACATTCCCTGCCCCTCTGCCCAGCAGCCCAATGGGAGCACACAGTGGGTAAGGTGGATGGCTCATAGGTGGCAGAGCTGGAGGGGAGCAGAACACTTGGGACACTCACCTTCCCTTTTCTACACTAAGGACATTCCTCACTTCCCCCCACCCTTCTGTCCAGCAGCCCAATGGGAGCTCTTTCTCTCTCCCCTCTGTGAGATAAGGGGGAGTGTACCCAGCATATGGTAGCGGGAGAGGGAAAGGCATGCATTATCTGGGGTGCAGGGGGACAGGCACAACACTTGGTCTAGGAGGTGGAGTGGAGGCAGGGCCCTGCACTTCATCTCTAAAAGGTTCACCACCACTGATCTGGAAGATAGCTAACCTCAAGTTAGTTCAAAATCATTGTTTAAATAAAAAAGCTTACTTTCATTACTACTCTTCTAAATTAAGTTTTTTTTTTATTTAATCCTATTAACAAATGCTTTTGAATTAATTTGATTCTTAAATAAGTCAAGCTCTCAAAAAAAGCCATTTTTAAATTTTGAATCAGAGCCCAAAGAAAGATATGAATATTAAATATTTAGAAGACTTTTAAAAATAATAATATAATCATGATCTTGTTGATTTCTTATCTTCAGCTTGAAAGTAGTGTTGGTATTCTATATCTTAACCCATGTCCATTCTAAACAGACTGGAATAAAGAGTGCCCATTCATCTAGAGGATCCAATTAGAATGATGGAGCAGACTTTTAAAAAAGAGTATAAGGAGGCAGCCGGGTGGCTCAGTGGATTGAGAGTCAGGCCCAGAGACAGGACGGTCCTGGGTTCAAATCTGAACTCAGACACTTCCTAGATGTGTGACCCTGGGCAAGTCACTTAACCCCTATTGCCTAGCCCTTACCACTCTTCTGCCTTAGAACCAATACCCAGTATTGATTCTAAAAATGGAAGGTAAGGGTTTTAAAAAATAAATAAAAAGTAAAAAAGAGTATAAGAGGGATGAAAGGACTGAGTTTAAGGCCAAAAGGGACCTAAATCATGGGGTATTCTACTAGTTCTATGCCTTACTTCCATGCTGTGCAAATCTAGCCTAATTGTCTTTTGTTTTGGTAGGATGGCTATGTATATACATATATATGTTTGTGAGAATGTTTAAATGTGATTTTTATACATGTATATTAATATATAAAAGGGGAAATTTAACAAAAGTATGTTTAATCTAATACAAATATTTTAATCAAATTATTCAAATAGTGCCTTGGAATCTTAGTTTCATTTTTTAATGAATCATATCCTTAGTATCAACAATGGGTGAGTGAGAAAGTCACTGTGTGTATTATTTCCACTTTAACATATCATAGTTTATATTCATCAATTAAGAGTCAGAAGTTCTTAGTTTCTTTCCAGATTAGTCACTGGCTCCATTTGGGGTGGGCTATCTGTGAGCAGTGAGCTTGCCCATAGCATCCTCTTCTGAACACAGAGTATGTCCACTCTCATGTCCTGTTTCCATGATGTTTGGCATCAAAGAGAGAGCACCTTGGAGTACATCAGAATGGACTGACATTGGAGGGTAGAACAAGAATCTTTCCTCTTGGCTCTAGCTCCCTTCAAATCCCCCAAAGAATAGAAATTGGACACTCCAGCTGGAAAGAGAGTATCCTTTACCTTTTCTGCACAATCCCAGAGTGTGAGGGGAGGGCTGCTGTGAGGCAGGCTGCCTTTCTGCCTGGATTCCAGCCCATCTCTGTTCTCAGTTTAGGAAAGGGCACAGTAAGTACTCTCCTTTTTCCGAAGGGGAGAAGAAAACTCATCAGAGTATATCTGAAAAGCTTTTGTATTTTTCTGTGATTTCAATTCTCCAGCTATAAAACAAGGACAAAAACAAAATGTTTTTGTAACAAATCATAGAAGCCTTACGCACTGTTAGAAGTGGAGTTAGCCCAACTACTCTCCAATTCCTTTTTTACAGAGGAGGTAATGTTTCTCAGAGACTGAGTGACAGAGCCCTGTTCTATTGACTCTTCATCATGCCCATATTTTGTACATATTTTTCAAAGCTATATTTAAGACTCTAAGATGAAAGTTTTCATGTAACTTTTTTTTTACAATACAACTTCCTAAGAGAAAGATTTAATCAGATCAGCTAGATTCTGAATCCAAGGCCATTGTCTCACCCTTACTGCTCTTCTGCCTTAGAACCAATGCACACAATTGAGCTAAAACAGAAGGTAAGGGTTTTTTAAAAAAGAATTTTAGCAATCAAGTAAATTGGGCTGTTTTTGCATGATATCTATGCCTTAAGATACTCTGATTTTGTTGGAGTAGTTACTCCCACTATTTGTGCAGGTCACAACCTCTTCACATCTTCCTAGTAGAAAATCTTCAACCTTCAGCTGAGCCTCAGAACTTAGTAAAGTTGATTGTCACACTATAGAGTCCAACAAGCTGCCATTTTATTTTTTCTTCCTTTCTTCCTTTCTTCCTTCCTTCCTTCCTTTCTTTCTTCTCTTACTTTCTGGCTTAGTAACAACTCTAGTAGAGAGAGGCAAGAGCTGGGCAAACAGAATTAAGTGACTTGCCCACAGGGTGATACAGCTAAAAAGTATCTGAGATTAAATTTGAATTCAGGTCCTCCACATATCATTGTACAGCATAACTGCCCCTCAGGATATAATTTTCAATTCTAAATCTGAAGGCCTTCCAGAGATGACATTCCACTGGCTTTCAATAATCCCTGTGTCACCATTATTAGTCAAAGGACCGAAACTTTAATGGATGACCTGCCATTTATATTTAGGAGTTACGACAAAAATGAGATCTCAATGCCAAAATGGTAGAATTAAAGTTCTTGCTTTGCTCACAATTCAAGAGTAAAAAGATGGAGCAATTTCTCCATTAAATCTTAATCTTCCATTTTCTCTTCTGCTCCATCAGTATTACTTCACTCTACTCTGTCTAGAACATATAGTCTAGATACTCAATTAAACTCTCACATGAGCAATTTAGTGGCATGAGATATATAAATAGATAAATAGATAGATGATAGATAGAAGGATAGACAGCAAATAGAAAGATAGATAGATACACAGACAGACAAATAGATACATAAATAAAGAGGCAGATTTAAAGACACATAGAGACATGTAGTTATACTTTTTCTCCAGGTAAATTGTATTTATGCTTTTACATTTCTTAGTGTTCTTGGCATAGTCTCATAATCATAAACATTCCCTTCCAGGTGTTTCCTGTTGTCACTCCCCTTTGAGCCTCTAGACCCTCCTTTAGGACTTGACCTTTCAGTTTATGACTTTTCTGGCAAGCCCACCTAATGTAAATATATATGCATATATATTCTCTCTATTTCTCTACATATATATATATATATGTATGTATGTATATATATATCTCACACACACACACATTTAAGTCAAGTTACTGTCCTATCATTTTCTTCCTTTTGGTATTGAAGAAGCAAGTTCTCTTTTCTGTTTGATTCCAAGGGTTACTCTCTTTTTAAAACCTGCTGCCTATCCAATCACCAACATCATCAATCCTGACTTCCTTTACATTGCAACTAAAATACCCTCTTCTCCACTGTTTTTTTGACCCCTCATTTCTAGTGTTTTTCCTCTCTTAATTATTTCCTATTTATCCTGAATTTAATTTGTTTGTGCATATTCTTCTGCTTCTTGTCTCCCCCACTGGATTATAGATTTCTTGAGGACAAGAAACATCTTTTGCCTTTTTCATATATCTCTAGTGGTTAACACAGGGCCGGACACATAACTGTTCTTCAATCTTTTCAGTTGTATCTGACTTTTCATGATGCCATTTGGGGTTTTCTTGGCAAAGTTACTGGACTGGTTTGCCATTTTCATTTTACAGATAAGGAAATGAAGGCAAACTGGATTAAGTGACTTGCTCGGGGTCATACAGCTAGTAAGTATTTGAGGTCAAATTTGAATTTAAAGATGAGTCTTCCTGATTCTAGGATTAGCTCTCTATCCACTGTACCACTTAGCTGCTCTACCACATAGTAGGCACTTAAATATTTACTGACTAACTAATCTTCTTCCTGGCTCACCAGGAATCATTTTCCATTTCTTTTCTCCAGGTTCTATTCTTATAATATTCTCCCCAACTGTTATTTATTTATTTATTGCATTCTGAATTGAGGGATTCTATTTTTCTAATCCAGTTTTCTATGAATTTTTTTCTTCCTGTATCCTGTACAGGTTTCCTCAAAGCCCCCTTAGTTATTCAAAATTAATATCCAAATATAATCTATCCATATGACCAAGATGAACATTTCTGCTTTTACAATATTGTCATTCAGATAAAAATATGTATAAGACCTATATTTATATTTTACCAAAGAAACTTCTGATTCTTATTTTAGAGAATACTGAACTGTTGACAATCACTTTGTAGAATGGTGAATTTCATCTTATCAGTCAAAGTCTCTACTTTTCAAGTTGATTTTCAAATCAAGAACATTTTTATAATGCTAATTCAATGGATGGTAGAATCAGCTGTGCAATATTCAATTCTTTCTTCTCCCTCCTCTCTTCTGGAAAGAGGAAGAGCTTAGACCTTTTCAGGCTTTATCTATCTCCCCCTTGGAAGCTGGTTCAGAGGTTAATCTTTTCTTTGATTAGAACTATTTGCCCCCTTCCCCCATCCTCTCTAGAGATTTAATCAGTCACTCCATTTTTCAACAATTAGTTTACCTTTAGCCTAATGGAAATTGCCTGTTCTTCATATCTGTGTCATCCCTTTTTCTTCTTTGCTATAGAGTTTATATTGAACTAAAAATTATTAATCCAATAAAAAAAAAGTTCAAAGCCCCCAGTTAGGAAAATTCCTGACATTCAAAGAGTGGTTTGGTTCACTGTTACATATGTGAAGCAAAATCAAGGTACAGAAATTTTTAGATAAAAGAAGGGAGATTATATAATAGCATCTATTACTAGATAGTCTCAGGGGAAGATGGGAAAAAATAATCCTTTTGGAAATTCCCTTAATTCTTAAAGAAGTGCTATAACCAGAAGCACTTTAGCTTTTTCTACCAAGGTAGCACTTCATTTCACTTCTAAGCTCTGTTTGTCTCTGTCTCTATCTCTCCACTGTGCTACCATTTCTTTCTAGCTTGGCTTTCTAAGTCTCAAGTTGACCTGAAGCTGTTGCCTCTGCTACTACTGTTATTGCTCAGCTCATGTAGTGTTCTCTCATTCCTCTCAGTCTATTCTTCCACAAACCATGTATTACTTTTTTTCAAAACTCCAAGCCATGATTGAAATCTGCCTTCTTGTTCAAAGATCACAATAGTCCAAAGCACTCTCAGACCTGAAGGAAAATGTTTGTCTACCTGAACTACAAATCCCAGAGTATTTATCAGTTCTCAGATCCCTGTCTTATTTCAATGCTATGCTAAATTCAAGGAAAAAAGGAACATAGAAACAGTCTTTATGTATTTTAGAAAAGTAAAGCACAAAAGTGACCATTATTTAAGGAAGCTAATTAGTGAAATGCTGAGCTTACATAACTACCAAAAGAAATGGCTTTGCCTCAATGGCAAGATTTTTTGCCTGAATTGTCCAGCTAGTTACTTCAATTTTCCGCTTTTCTCTGTTTGCATAGACAGAGCCTAAAGGATTATATTAGTAACAATGAAAAGCAGACAGCATCTATCTGTGAGGCATTTTAAAGTTTCAAAACAAAAAATCCATGAAACGTGCATGAATGCATATATCTGTGCTGATCCATAAAGTACATTTCACTTTCTAACATTCTAAGGACAAAAACACTTGGTTTTTTTCCTAATTCATTTCTTTTGCAAGCTATTTATTTCATGTTGAAATCATTGCCATGCTCGGGACAAATACCCATAGACACATAAAAACCACAAGCTAGAAGGAACCATCTTGTGACCGTTAAATTAGAGAAAAATCAGACTGAAGACTTGAATCTATTCCTATAAACTACAGCAAAGTTCTGCTCCCTGCCCCACCCCACAAAGCAAAGAAAGGACAGTCAATGCCCTTTTTGAAAAATACCTCAACTTCTATTCCCTTGACTCAGACTTGCCACAAGGTATTCAAATTCATTTAATCATATTTTATGTCTTTTGTGAGTATTTTCTGAAGTTATACCATATTATCACCCACTTTCTTTACTTTACAAAATATAATGAAATAAGAGATCAACTCTATTTGTAAACTCTATTTTATTGAATTTATTTTACATTTAACATTTAGATTATTCTTAGTTTAGATATGTTAACATGAGATTAAATATTTGGATTCTGAATTTGCTGTGGGTTAGAATCAGTCTTAGGTTTAGAATTCATTGTAGATCATTCCCATATAAATTTTTTTACTTTTTATCTTATTAACAATTCTAAGAGAGAAGGGCAAGAGCCAGGCAAACAAGGTTAAGTGACTTATCCAGGGTCACACAGCTAGGAAATGTCTGAGTCCAAATTTGAATCCAGATCCTCACCTACAGGCCTGGTTCTCTATCCAGTCTGTCACCTAGCTGCTCTTGTATGTAGCCCTTTTTCTTCGTATTCTTCTTCCTATCTATTATTTCATTTTCACTTCATAATAACCTTGTAAAAGTTGTCACATGACATTACCCAGTTTGAAACTTTATTTTTGTTGGTCTTATATCTCGTGAGAATTTTGCCTATGATAATATAAATGTTGCATGTATTTGTGACTTGTGCCCCATCTGCTTTTGTTTCCTTGAATTTTTTTAACTTTTACTTTTTCCAGATTAATGTCGATATAATTTTTAATAATCATTTTCCAACAGTTTGCAGTCCATGCATTCTCCCTCCCCTCTCCCCTTTCCCTACCTCAAGAATACAAATTCTTGTATCCTGAGAAAGAATTAGCTACATATACTAAATGACAGAAAGATAAACCTCCAAATCATTGATAATATATATCTAGAGTATCTAACGAAATATTTTGTTAGTGATTTGACATAATTTAGATTCTTATCAATTTTTTTCTCAGAGTATGTTGAAAAACTTTTTAACTTATGGGGCTATGTTAATTATTTTTAAGACCTTACTTTCTGTCTTAGAATCATTACTATGGATGGTTCCAAGGCAGAAGGGCAATAAAGGCGAGGCAATGGAGGTTAGGTGACTTGCCCAGGGTCACAGAGCTAGGATATGTCTGAGGCTGGATTTGAACCCAGAATGTCCATTTTTAGGGCTAGCTCTCTGTTCACTGAGCCATCTTGCTGCCACCTAGCTGGCCCCAGGACCATGTTAGTTTGAATGAATTTTTGGTGAGATCATTCACTTGTATCCTTCTTGGGTACCTCATCGTGGCATGGAGGCAACTCTGGACTCTCAAAGGTGATATTGATGGAAGGCCAACTCTGGAAGTTTCTACCAAATTAGAAAAGTTTTACATATGTGCTCAGAAAGAGAATATATTCTATCATCAGAAGATACATGTTTCAAGTCTCAGTAAAATTCCTTAAGGGTAGGAACTGTGCTTTGTTGAGAATAGTGATTCTTAACCCTTTTTGCATCATGGACTCCTCTGGCAGTCTGATTATATCTATCAACCCTTTCTCAGAATCATGATTTTAAATCCATAATATAAAATACATAAGATTAAGAAGAAAAAAATATGCTAAAATATAGTTATCAGTTTAAAAAAAGTTCCCAACTAAGAACTCCTTACTAGAGCCTAGGACAATACCTTGCATTAGCAAGAACTTTATAAATATTTATCGAATTAGATTAACCTGCTCAGGTTTCCTTATCCTGAAACAGAGACGATTCAATGGAAACACAATAAGTGCCTCCAAATATTTGAAGGGTTTATATTTACAGGAAGGATTTTACTTGCTCTATTTGACTGCTAGAGTTGAGGAAATTGAGGCTGAAATTAAATGACTTACCTATAATCACACAACTAATATATGTCTAAGGTAAGATTCAAACTCGTCTTCTCTATCTACTTCAAGGTGAACATTCTATCCTCTACAACATTTAGCTACGTCATCTTTACCCTCCCAAATGATGAAAATTGCAACTTAATAAATTGAAAGTGGTAAGATTCTTTCCCCTCTTCTCTCTATTGCAAGTCTATCTGTATATGTGCTCTAAACATTTCTCACCTTTTTCTATAATTATCTATGATCAAAAAACAAAGCTAATGTTAAAAGAAGAGCTATTGTATTTGATAAATCATGTATGTTAGAGTCTAATCTAAATTGATTTTTCAAAAGTCTTTGTAGTTCCTGAAAGTTCAGCTTTGGGCGGGGGGTGAAGTGGGGGGGGGGGGATGTTTTAAAAATGAGCACAAACTGAAAACTGAGAACCTAAAATGTCATGTCATTGTGGTAAAAGACAAGAAAAATAAACGGAAATGCAAAGGTCAGACACACCAGTCATATTGGACAGCCCATCAAATTAGCCTGATTTGCCAGGACGGTGATGATGGCAACTGCCATAAAGCCTTACCTCGACAAGATTTTCTATTTCAGCTTCCTCTGTTAACCTGTACATTGCTTCTGAATGAGGGACTCATTTGAAAGTCAGGGGAAAGAAGGCAATTAAGCTAATTGAGCCCAGAACTTGGGCACACGTCAAACCAGCTAATTCATCTCA
This sequence comes from Gracilinanus agilis, assembly GCF_016433145.1. NCBI lineage: Eukaryota > Metazoa > Chordata > Mammalia > Didelphimorphia > Didelphidae > Gracilinanus > Gracilinanus agilis. The sequence continues at coordinate 611,818,800 of NC_058132.1, read as the reverse complement.
GGTGGCTAGTTCAGTAATGCTTTCTACAGTTCCAATACTAGAACTCATTTTCCTATTGTTTTTTTTTACAGGGCAGGCAACTAGATGATCAATCACACAGTAAACCAGATGTTGGGATTTTGCGTCTCTAAGTGAGGCATGGGCAAGAATTCAAGAATCCAAAGCTTTCATATCTTATTGCAGGCTGACCTTATAAATAGGTGAAGTAGGTAGTGGATTGTTAGGTATGATTTGGTGGGAATCCACATTTGGGTGGCCCCCAATTTTTCCCCTAATGCCCTTCTTAATTAATTCCTTAAAGGGGATGGCTATGAGTTAAAATATATGTAAAACACTTTGCAAATGATAAGTGTGATATTCTGTCATCATTGACATCAGGATGGGACCTTATGAGAATGGGAATACATAACTGGAAGATGTTAAGGACAGCAGAAGTGGGAAAGGCATTTCTAAGAGATGAAGAAATTGAGGCAAATAGACTTGAGGGACTTACCAGGTCACAGAAATTGTGGTAAATGTTAGAGACAGAAGTAATCAGGTCTTACTGACTATAGACCCAGCAATCTATCCAATGTGCCATCTAGCTGCTTCAACAAACATTTATCAGGCACCTGTTATATTCAAAGCACTAGGCACTGAGGGAGATAAAAGGTGGTCTATGTGGGACAGTTAGTTAGCTCGATGGATTGAGAACCAGGAGAGAAATGGGAAGTCCTAGGTTCAGATCTAGTTTCAAGGTACTGTGTGACCCTGGGCAAGTCATTTAACCACCATTGCCTAGCCTTTACCTCTCTTCTGCCTTGCAACCATTTCACAGTATAGTAAGTAAAAAAAAATTTTAAGTGATCTATGATATAATTACAGCTCTCAGGACGCTTACAGTCTAGAGAAAGAATGTGTAAAAACAAAGTGTACATTGGTAATGTAAAGACTGTAAGCAAAAATCTTTCCTAAAAATATACATGAGATAGTGAAATGTCATAACAGATAGTATTGGACTTGGCATAAGGTAGCCCTGAGTTCAAATATGACCTTAGACCCTACCTAGCTATACAGCCTTGGATAAATTACTTAATTGCTGTGTGCCTCCATTCCCTAATCTGTAGAATGGAAATAATAAATCCTACCTCCTAGCACAGTCATAAGGATCAAATGCAATCAATAATATTAGTAGAGCACTTTGAAACCCTTAGAGCAATTAGATGGCACTAGATTTGGAATAAAAAAGATTCATCTTCCTGAATTCAAATCTGGCCTCAGACACTTACAAGCTGGGTTTCTCTGGGCAAGTCACTTAACCCTCTTTGCCTCATTTCCTATCTGTAAAATGAGATGGAAAAGGAAATGGCAAACTACTCCAATGTCTTTTCCAAGAAAACCCTAAAAGAAGGTTACAAAGAGTCAGACACAACAACACCAAAACTCCTATATATAAAGGGGTTTCTGTATAAGTGCTATATAAATGCTTGCTGTAGATTATTTTCAGGAAAACTAAGGTAATTCTCTTTATCTGGTCAATGCTTCTGACCTTTAGAGAGATTACAAATATGATCTTGATTTGGTCTAGAATTCAGGCTATTATTCTAACACTAATCCAGGATTTTTGCAACATGACAGAATCCCTTATCCTCTAGGATCCCACATCCTTATAAGTGGCAACAAAAGCTGGAAGGGTCCTTCTTTTCCATGTCTTTATAGAGTCCTATATAATGTTAGAGATAAATAGGACATTGCTACCCAGATGGAAGCAAGTTCTTCACTTGCTTTAGCTTTTCTATACCAATGAATACTCTTCCCTTCTTTTATTCTTGTGGAACAACTTTCTCCTATTTCCTTCTCCTATCTCCGATAACTCATTATTTCATTTTCTTGCTTATATCCTCTAACTATGGTTGTCCCTGAAGGCTCTCTCTTGAGCCCTCGCCTCTTCACTTTGTATATAATCTATACTCTAAGTCAGTGTTGGCAAAGTATTGGCAAGTAAGTCGGGCCAGCGAGGGGTTGCTGCTCCATTCCCCCTCTTCCCAGGGCTCAAGGACATGTTTTGCATCCCCCACCCCTCTGTCCAGCTGCCCAAAGTGAGCACTTCCTCCCTCCACTCTCTGGGATAATGCAGGGGGCTCACAGGTGGCTTGAAGTTGCAGTTTTGGCACACAAACTCAAAAATGTTCACTAATGCTGCTCTATCCTCTGTCCCTCAGTAACTTTATTTGCATAACTTCAATAATCTCCTCTGTGAATTATTTTCAAATTTATATTTCAGCCCCAAATTCTCCCCTGAGGTCCCATCCTACATCTTCACTTCCCTTTTGGATACCTCCACTGAGAGCAGTTACATTTTAAACTCAACTTATATAAAGTGGAATTCCTTATCTTTCCTCAAAAAAAGGTGGGGGGGCCCATCCACCCTCCACCCTCCACCCAACTTCTTTTTTTCCTTAACCCTCATTTAAACACTTAGAATCATTGTTTACCCTTCCCACTCCATAACCCCCAGATCTAATCAGTTTATACCATTGCTCTATACCACTGATGAATTAATCTCCAAAGGAACAGATCTAATCAGGTCACTTACTTTTAATAACTATGCTTTGCTTATAAGATAAAATACAAGTCAATGGCCAGACATTCAAGGCATTCTATTGTTTGGCTCCAACTGAGCTTTCAAGTTCCTCTTCCTATCCAAGGAAATTGAACTATTCATTATTATTCTATCTTAATCTGTCCCTTCCCAACTCAGTGACTTAACAAAGCCTTTCTTCCCAAACCAGAAATTTTTTAGCCCCCAACATCCCTAATAGGCACCTACTGACATCAGTAATACTTGGTGAAACCTTCCTCCCAGCAAGATAGTCCGTATATGATAGAAGAAGTAATTTATTTATTATTACACATTTTAGGCCCAAATTCTAATATAGTGACATTGGACATGTATCAGGATATTCATTTTTAAAACCTTAACTTTTCATCTTAGAATCAACACTATGTATTGTTTTCAAGGCAGAAGATTGGTAAGGGCTAGGCAATTTTGCTAGGAAGTTTCTCAGATCAAATTTGAACCCAGGACCTACCTTCTCTAAGCCTGGCTTACAATCCATTGAGCCACCTATCCACCCCCAGTATATTCATTCACAAAATGAAAAAGTAGACTTACTGATTTCTAAAGTTTCTTCTTGCTCCATATCATATATATATATATATATGATCTTATCCTCTTCAACTGAATTTTCTAACATATATTTCAGTATATGGGTCTCTTTTTTTTGCTATTACAATTGAGAATATTTTACTTTTTATTTTGTATTCCCAGTGCCTAGCACAGAGTTGTCACTTAGCAAATGTTTTTTAACTAATTTAGTGACAAATCAATTCCAAGATTAGCTTGTCTATCAGAAGCATCTTCCAGAAAAGTAACATGAAGGCCAGAGAAGGTATTTATGACCTGGTTATGCTCTCCCCTTTTCACTGTTTCCCCATCTTTGATTCATCTCCTAAATCAAAGAAATGGGTAGATCATCATTTAATTGAATCCATGAAAAACAAAGGAAAAAGTTATTTTTTTTAGTCCAGCTTCAAGAAAATGTTAATGTACCTGATGCTGGATATTTGGGATTTTAAAAATAGCACAACCCCTACAGAAATTAATAATACAAAGAAAACTGGAATCTTGTGAAAATAGAGGAGGGTATAAAACTCCAATAGTTAAAAGGAAATTTATTCTATTGGTAATAAAACTAGTAGCTGTCAGTATTTCTCTCTCTCTCTCTCTCTCTCTCTCTCTCTCTCTCTCTCTCTCTCTATGGCAGATGTTCAAACTACTTACTTTTTATGTCAGACTGATGTTTATTTTCCTCTAAGATTTTCTCTGGAAAAAAAAGAGGCATTCCAAAATTATTGCTCTTTTTTCCCCCCTTAAATTCATACCATACCACTTGGAAAATATATGCTTTCAATGTTATATATTTGTCTTTTTACGAAAGCAGGACTTTAAAAAATGTTGTTTTTAAAGCTATTCAAAATGTCTTTAAAACCTAGTTGTAAGCAATAAATATTCTTTCTTCAGGATTTTTTAATTAGCTTTTTCCTTAGTCAGATTAAGGCATAGGCCATAATTGAATGGTTTTCCTCATTTTAATGAAAGTTGTTATTCATTATTTTGCTGATCATTAAACTGTCTCAGCATCTATTTGGCTTATTTGGAATATTTTTAAGTGAACTGTTCTTATTTCAGTCATACTCAGATTTGGAACAAGACCTTATAGTACAGCTGAAAAAAAACAAACCCTTGAATTCAAGTAGGGGCTCTTTGATTAACCAACGGTGTGACCCTAGGAAGTCAAAACTTCCCTACTCCTCAGTTTCTTCATCTGTAAAATTAGAGGTTTGAAACTAGATGATCTCCAACTTCCTTTCCAATCCTAACATTCCAAGAACTTCTACTTTGGAACTTCCAGTTCCCTTAGGTCTCTTGGGATTTAATACTAAATACCAGAGACTAATTCATCTTGGTGTGCTGGAACACCCTCAAGTTGAAATGCCAACACAGTAAGTAAATAGGGCACTTTCTGGTGAAAGTCTTTCAACAAGGCTTCAGAGGCCCTGCCCATGAACTAGGGCCTTCAGTCTGGCTAATAAGTATGGGTGGTGTACCCTACTGCTACTTTCTCAGGAAATAGTTCCTTAGGATTGACATTTCCAATGAGAAACATAGTGAAAGCAATCTGTAAATCACTACATAAAGGTAGGGTATCCCTACTATTTCCACTCTTGTCTCTTTGTTTTATTGAAACAAGGCTTCTGGATACTTCCATTAGATATTGAGAGAAAGTACGTATTCCCACTTCCCTAGGGACTTCATTCTTTTTGTCTAGATTGGGTTCCTATTTTGGTTTTGTGGCGTTATTCAGTTATATTGATTTGGAAAGTTAAATCATTAGGCAGATGAGAAGGCAGCATAGAAGACATGGGAATAGATAGTGGTGAATCTCCCTTCCCTCCTCTAATATTTTGCATTTTTGTTCCCTTACTGTCTTGCTAACATAACTGACTAATTTAACATCCAAATCTTTACTTTTGTGAATTTCTTTTACATCAACCAAGTTGTTGCTGACCAGGATTTTGAAAGCCTCGATTAAGAGTAATATGGAATATTTGAAAGAGCACTGGAATTGGAGTCACAGGACCTGATTTCTAATCTTGTCTCTATCATTTAATACCTCTTTGACTTTGAATAAGTCATTTCCTCTTTGAGTTTCATTCCCCTAATTTATAAAATACCTTTATTATAAAAATAGCATATAACCTAAATAGGTAATAATGACATAAAAATATATGTGGTGAATTCTAAGCAAAGTGCTTTGTAATTTCTGAAAAAGGCGGAATCAAAATCATCATGTATTTAGGTCATATATTAACCACAGATATTTATAAAGTGCCTTATGTGTATAGACTATAAATCCTCTGAGAACAGAGACCATATTAGATTCAATATCCAGTACTTGTCACAATTGTACATCATAGTCATTAATAAATTTGTTGATTTTGAAATAATAGATGCAAAAGCATTTTCCTAAGTTAAAAATGCTATATAAATGTCATATACTCTAATTATCATGTTTAGGGTTTTAAAAAGATCTCGAATGTTGCTTTCTAATATCAAGACTCTCTGTTACCTCCATAATAAATCTATAAGAACTGGCATTTTATAAAAAAAGAAAGACACCATAAGCTAAAATCATTTTTATTCCAGAGCACCCCCTGCAACTCCCTTTCTACTCAGACAGAACATTTGTTGACACAGACAGAAGTCTGAGACTTAGACAAAGTCTCACATTTTGACCTGTCTCTCATTCCACAACTTTATCCATATGTCTACCTCCCACCTCCTCTTAAATGCTGTCAAAATGTATTTCTATGCTGACCACAGTTCTGAAATTCTTGTGAAACACTTTAATCACTTCCTCCCTTGACTATTCCTCTTTTGTAGTCTTTCAAAATCCTTGCTGTTGAAAATTTGCTCTATCCACCCAATTGTGGCTGGTCTGCCTTTATGAAAGTGAGCCTCTCCCATTGTTTTTTATCTCCATTTCCACAAACACTCAGTTGAATTCTAAACTAGCCTTTTGGTTCAAAAGAGGCATCTCAGATTTTTATCTATTCTCTCATTGGCTTCCCACAGTTCCTTATTGATGGTTGCACACTGCAATGTTCCCATAGAATCATGGGATCATAGATTGGACAGAAATAGAAGGAACCTCAAAAGGTCATCTCCTCCCATTCAGTTCTGGATAAGAAAGTAGCTTTGAGTTGCAGATGAAGTTATTTCAGCCCAGAGAAATCAAGTGACTTGTCCAAAGTCATACAACTAGCAATCTCTTAATAATCCTCTTCTTGCCACCTCATATCTGTTAGATTGCCCAATAAATCAAAATAATAAATGTTGGAGGGAATGTGGCAAAATCAGAACACTAATGTGGTGTTGGTGAAGTTGTGAACTGATCCAACCGTTCTGGAGGGCAATTTGGAACTATTCCCAAAGGTCTATAAAACAATGCAATCCCTTTGAACCAGTAAACCACTACTAGGTCTATATCCCAAAGAGATGAAAAAAAAATGGGGAAAGGACCTTCTTGTATAAAAATATTTACAGAAACTCTTTTTGTGCTGCCTAAGAATTGGAAACTGAGGGTATTTCCATCAACTGGAAATTGACCAAGCAAATTATACAATTGTGCTATAAGGAATGATGAACTGGATGATTTCAGAAAGAGCTGGAAAGACCTACATGAACTGATGAAGAGTGAAATAAACAGAACCAGGAGAACACTGTACACAGTAACAGCAATATTGTAGGATGACCAACTGTGAAAGACTTAATTATTCTCAGCAATATAACAATCCAGGACAATTCTGAAGGATTTATGACAAAGAATGTTATCCACTTCCAGGGAAACAACTGTTGGAGCCAAAATGCAGACCAAAGCATGTGATTTTTCACTTTAGTTTATTTGGATTTTGATTGAGGGTTCTGATTTTATATGACTTTTCTCTTATAACAATGAACAACAGGGAAATAACTTTTGCATAATTATACATATATAGCCCAGATAAAATTATTTACCACCTCCGGGAAAGGGAGGGAAGGGCAGGAGGGAAACAATTTGGATCTTATAACTTCAGAAAACTTGTTTTGAAAATTGTTATTACATGTAATTGTTAAAATAAAATATCTTTAAAAAAATAAATAAATAGCCCTCTTCTCTAGTTATTTAGCTTACTGTACTACATTTCTGTTTTCTGCTTCTTGATGTGGATCTGGATGTGAAGACGTTTTCTCTAGGACCTACCACATCACCACACAGCTTCCTTCTATCCATGGCCTTTGCTTTAAACTTTATCATTTCATTTTATGACTGAACTGATAAGGTCCCTAATGGCATTGTAGAAAATTCTGAAAAGTCTCTCAAGGAGCTAATTATTCTTTTGTGCATCTTCTTCTGTTCTCTTCTTTCCACGCCTTCTCATTGAACTCCTTGTAGAAAGAAATGAGAAATTAGAAAGGAATTTGTATAAGTATAAAACTGGATAAGAAACCAATTGTATTATTTCCCCCATTAAATCAACAGGACTTTCCCCTAGTGTCTGCACTTTCACAAAAACAACCCTACAGACACCATAATCAATCCCTAACTCCTGTTATTTCTAATTGATAGAGTATTCTCTTTTCCTACTTTTCCAACATTATTTCATAATACTCCTCATTATGATATCTCTATTCTATTCAAACTGGTCTGTTGGATTTTCCCCAGACATGACATTTTTTTCTTTAAAAAATGTCATTTATTCATTTGTTTCTTTGTTATATTAAAATTCCCAGGTAATTCCCTTCTTCCTTTCCTGCCTCCATCTCTCTTCTCTCAGTATTACAGAAGTAGTCATTTGGGGAAAAGATATATGTAAATATAAAACTACATCTTGATCTTGCTTCTTTCTATCAGTTTTTTCTCTGGAGGTGAACATAAGTCATTCTTCAAACAATCTTTCTGTTGCTGTATATGTTCTTGTCTGCTCATTTCATTCTTCATAAATTTCATGTAGGTTGTCTTTTTTTTCCCTCACCTCTGGTACCCCCCCACACACACACCTGATATACCACATTATACAATGCCTTTTCTGACACCCTTCTCCCCACCTCTAGTTATTTACATTGTGTCCCTCCTGAAGTTACTTTGGATTACCTTTTGTAAATATTGTACACCTCCTCCTTGAGGTCAGACATCATGTTGTTTTTGTCCTTATATTTCCTGTACTTGACACTAGCAGGAAATTAATAAATTTTAATTGAATTTGATTTCTTGAATTTTCCTATCCCTCCATGGCAATTCTATAATTCTTAGCTAGTGTCATTCTCTAGTATCTTGTTTCATCAACTTATTTTTCTTAGCTTCTTTTTCAAGATTTTATATATTATATATATATATGCATATGTATATGTATATGTATGTATGTATGTATCTGGAGGTGATCTTCAAAGTTGTTTTCTTGGTTCTACTCATTTTATTGTCCATTATCCCATGTAGTTCTTTTCAAGTTTTTTAATTAGACTGCTCACTGTTTCTTATGGTGTGGTATTATTCCAACACAATTATGTACTATAATTTATTTAGCCATTCCCCAATTGATGGGTATTCCCTCAATTGCCAGTTCCTTGCCACCCAAAGAGAGCTTCTATGAATATTTTGGAATATATATGTTCTTTTCATTTTTCCCTGATCTCCTTGGTAAACAGATCCAGCAGTAAGAATATATGCAGTATTATAACTATGAATGTAATTCAAAATTGTTCTCCAAAATGATTGGATCAATTCAAAGTTCCACAGTGTATTAGTGTGCCCATTTTCCACATCCCCTCCAATATTTGTCATTTTGCTCTTTTGTCTAAATCTCTTTTTTAGTGAGATTTTTAGTGAGATTTTTTAGTCATATGAAGTCATTATAGCCCAATTTTCTTCCCATGTACATAGAAACTTGGTAAATGACATTGGGTGATTAAGTGCTTGAGTATCCACTGAAAATCTTCATATTCCATGACCATAGGATTCTAAAATCAGATCTAGGACTGAAAGAAACCTCAGAAGTCATCTACCCCCTCATTTTACAGATGAGGAAACTGAGATTCAGGAAAGCCAAGTGATTCATCCAAGATCACAAAGATAGGATCAGATGAAAATAGGGAAGATGGCAGGAAGATAGATCACCTCATGTTCAAGCTCTAACATTGTTGTATTGACGACCAGCGAGAACAGTTCAAGCAGGCCACTGGGCTTTCCAAGGAACACATACTTCAGGCTGAGAAGATTGAAGATAAGTATAGCAAACCCATATATTTGCTTTCCTATTACCATATTCAGTTTCTTCATCCAAGAGCTATTATCTCTTTTCTAAAAGGTTTTGCATTCTGGTACTTTAATGACCCCTTATCTTAGAACAGTGATGGGCAAGCTACAGCCCACCGGCCAGATGTGGCTCTTCTCCTTCATAATCTTTCAGTCATTAATAGGGCTTAGTATCACAAAAAATACAAGAATTTTGTAAAATGTATCACTGTTATTTTTTAATAAATTCTATTGGCCCACCTAAATTTTTTTCCTTTCCTTTGGCCCCCTCTTTAAAAAGTTTGCCCATCACTGTCTTAGAATAACCTTCCCTGGATAGGAAAAATCAGAAGGGTTAAGCCCATCAATTTCTCTTTGTGCATCAAAAGATACAGAATTAAGCTCAAATGATTTTTAGTTAAATATGTATCATGGATTATGAAATAATCACCTCTTCCTGGACTATTGCAGTAGCTATCTAGTCCTTGCCCCAAATCTCTCATTATTCCAATCAATTTTCCACACAGCTGCCAGTTGTTTTTGTTTTTTTTTTCAAAAGTGTAAGCCTAGGGGGCAGCTGGGTAGCTCAGTGGAGTGAGAGTCAGGCCTAGAGACGGAGGTCCTAGGTTCAAACCTGGCCTCAGCCACTTCCCAGCTGTGTGACCCTGGGCAAGTCACTTGACCCCCATTGCCCACCCTTACCACTCTTCCACCTACGAGACAATACACCGAAGTATAAGGGTTAAAAAAAAAAGTGTAAGCCTACTTAATAAATTCCAATGGTTTCCTATTACCTTTAGGATTGCTTTTAATGCCCTTCACAACCTGCCCACAATCTACTTTTCCAATTATATTACACATTATTCCTCTTCCCATATTTTTCAGTCCAGTCTAACTGGCCTTCTGACTGTTCCTCAAACACAACATTCTCCCATTTCTGAATCTTTTATCTCCATATCTGCCACTGACTCTTAGAACTATTTGTGTTCTTCAAAACTTTGCTTGGGTAAGATCATCTATAGGAATTCTTTCTTGATTTCTCTAGTTCCTAGTGTTCTCTTCCCCCAAAAAATTACATTATTTTTGCTTTACTTTTGCATATTCTTATCTAGGTGCACATTTTCTCTTACAGTAGACCATAAGCTTCTTGAGGTCTAGGGATTATTTTGTTCTTGTCTTTGTGTACCCAGAACCTGGCACATAATTTATAAATGCTTACTGATTGAAAGAATATAATATAATAGGGTGGTTTGGAAAAAATATAAGCATTCTGTGTATGTTTATTAGAGACAATTTTATGAGAATCCTTCAAAGTAAGTTTTATTTTTTCATTCTCTACATATGCTTCACATCTGTAGCCTTTCTCACTATATCTGCAATGCTACTGGCAGCCATGATATCACAAGCCCCTCCAGGGCTTGACTTCTGATTGCTCTGCCCTTTGGGTATGAAGCTGTGAGGAATTGAACTTTAGAGAAATGAGAATCAGGGCATTGGATTGAGGCACACAGAAAATCTACACAAAGCAAACTGGAAAAGTTTTGATGGGAGTAGCTAAGTGGCTCAATGGATAGAAAGCCAGGCCAACAGACAGGAGGTCCTGGGTTCAAATTCAAATCTATCCTCAAACACTTCCTAGCTGTGCAACCTTGGGCAAGTCATAACTCCCATTGCCTAGCCTTTATTGCTCTTCTGTCTTGGAACCAATAAACAGTATTGATTCTAAGATGGAAGTGAAGGGTTAAAAAATGGGGGGGAAATCTCTGCTGCAATTGCCTAAAATCTCTAGGGATCAGAGGTGTTCAGATCTATTACTATAAATGCATCTGGCAGGTGGTAAGGTCAAGATTTCAGATTGGTAACTGCTAATTATCTGTCAGACCTTTTATCAGTATCAAATCTGGGGTCTTCCCCCAGAGAATTTAATTTTACTCTACTCCAAAAAAGCATGTGGACATCCTAAGATATTTGAGCCTATAGTTATTATTACGTCTTTGGACACTGAACAAAATGCAAAATGAAACATAAACATAGCCCAGTGGGATCACTAGCAAAATGTCTTCTGGCTGATTCATCTAAATCTGTCCATAGACTAAGCCTTTGTAATATCCAGGGGTGACTTGGTTTGTCTAATTTTCAGTGTGATTATTTACATCTCAGGAATCAGCAAATGCTACAAACCCTGGCTTGATTTATTATTTTGTTGATTGTCAAGAAATTGATGGAGAAAAATGTTAACAATGAGGATTAGATTTAAGTTTAATCTTAAATTGAGTTTGGTCTTTAATTTTATTCATATTATGACAATTAGACAGTCTTAAGCCTGTGTCCTGTGTACATTTCTTTTCCAGAGAGACCATCATCAAATTTACCAGTACACCCTGGAATATATCTCAGATGACAAAATTGAATATGTATCTGGGAGACAACCTACCACTTGCCCAAGAGCCAGATCCAATGCAGAAATTTACTCCATATATCATTAGGGAGAAAATTAATAAAGATCTTTTAAGTTGCAGAAGTGGCAAGGACAATATTCATTCCAAAGGGGCATTTGAAGGCTTTGTCATTCAAAAATGTGGATCAGATGTGCATACAAAGAGAAAGCTTCTGTTAGATTGATTTTAAAGAGTCATTGAGCCAAATATCATTAGTGGTCTCTTTTATGAACTTTGTTCAAAAGCAAATAAAAAGAACATGACCAAATTCTTCTTTAAAATAAATTGAGAAAGACGAAAAAGTCAAACACTTCCTGTTATGATATAATCAGAAAATCTTTCTGCATTAGTATGTTTCCACTCGATCTTATTAATACCATATTTTCATAACTCAAGAGTTGTTTTCAGCTTAAATTTGCAAAGGAAAGCATTCTGTTCTTCCTCACAGAGAATTATGTGAACATTTCAGTGCTACTAAGCATAAAGGAATGCTCCATTGACAATAGCAGAATTGGTAAAACTAGACTATAGCAAATAGCTTGAGGGAAAAACATCAAATATATGTAAATATGGCCACATGTCAAAAAAGCACCACTGCATTATTCTCAAACAATAGTGTTTATCACACCCTTAACCAAAAATACGTGACAATCAGTATTTCATTTAAATCATATGGTAGTCTATCTAAATTTAGTCCAATAAGCAAGAAGTCTTGGTAATCATGATGCCACATGAACAGCTGAAAATTGAAAATACAGTCAAGGAATCAGATGGTTCATCCCATCTCCATCTATCCCCATATCGTCAAATGTAGATTTTAAAAATGCATTTATTTCGGTTTGCTAAACAGATCAGGCAACTATGAGACTTAATTTAATTTAAGATTAAGATTTAAATTTAATACTCATCATTAACATTTTCTCCATCTCTTTAGACAATCAACAAAACAAATGATGTTTTAAAGAAGAAGAGGGGATTCATTCACGTTGACTTACACTACTATCAATTGACAATCAAGTCTTTGATTCTGGGGCTTAGAGAGGAGATGCTCCATAAAATAAGTAATAGTGGTCAACAAGAAAGATAGAATGATTGACCCAAATGTGCAATGATCCTGCTTATATCCTTCTAAGGGATTGCTATGTAGTCTCATTTTCAGCTCAATAGTGCCTTGCCACTGTGCTTCCCCTTTGGTCTACAATAGTACTTTTTTTTTTTCAAGGAAAGAGTATTTGATGACCCCCCCCCCAAAAAAAAGCAGGTCTATCTTTTAGTTTTGTCCATCCATCTCAAGGACTTAAAAAGTTACCTAATAACTTTCTAAACATTCAGTTTGAACATAAATATATCTCCCTGATCTGTATTCCATTAGAGCAACAGCATTTAAGGGTTTTCTATGTGCCAGGTACTCTGCTGTGTGCTGGAAACACAAAGAAATACAAAAATGAAGTGCCTGCCCTCGAGTATTTCTTTGTTATTGTCCATATGGATTAGTGGAAAGTAATTCCCATTTATCATTCTTCCTTAGAATCACTGAGTCATGTACTATAATGCTCAATGCTGATGTATCTCCCTTTCTCCAAGCAGACCTGTGCTGAAAGTACCTTATCTGTCTTATAGACTTCATTCTTCCAGGAAAGAGATTTCCCAACTGGTCTCTATAACCTGTTCCCATGCATAACAATCCTTATCAGGAAATCCTTCCTTTATCTGATCTAAATCCTTCCTGCAGCAATTTAAACCCTTTTCCTCTTGTTCTCCCTTTAGTAGACAAGCAGAACAGCTGGTCACCATCCTGTATATAATATAGCTTATAGGCTGAAGACTGTTATTAGGTCACCCCTCTTCTCTTATCCAAGATAAGCAATTCCAGTTCCTTTAACCTTTCTTCATAGGTCCTATTTTTCAACCCTCTAATCATCTCCAATGATCTCTTGTGAACTCTCTCCAAATCCTAGATGTACCTTTTAAGATGTGGAACCCAGAATTGGAGTGTATACCCTGGTGAGAATCTGTCTGTCTAGTGCTGAGTTTAAGAAAAAGCCATTTATTAAGAGCTGTCTATTTTTGTAGTGTGCATCAGCATAAGCCGTGGACAGTCTATGTAGTTTGGTGTTAAAATAGCATCCACATCAAAGTAAGGGAAGCATATCCTTCTTTGCCTTAAACTTCTGGCTTTGTAAGGACACACCTAAAAGAGTTTATGAGTCTTTCAAGATGTGTTTCAGACTCAGAAACAGCAATGCCCAACCATAACCAAAGACAAAGAGGGAAATGTTCCTATAGTTTACAATCTATAGAGTTTTCTTGCTGGTTCCTAAATGATTTAGTGGAAGAAAAGTCCAGGAAATGGGTCAATTCAATTCAGTGATATTAGGATTGATTGAAAAAACAAGGCACTTTTATATTGAAGAAGCCTGGAGGATGAGTAGAAAGTGGTGAGGTAGAATGAGGAAGAACATTATAACTTCTCCATAGTATTTGAAGGGCTGCCACATGGGAAAAGGATTAAATTTTGTTTCAATTAAAATTCTCTGGAGACTGTATATTAATTTAATAAATAATTATTTATTAAATAGTAAAAAGCAGGTCCATCATGTGACTCCAGAGCTTATTCCTTACCTCATGTCCCCATTCACTAGGAAAGAGAAAAGACCTTCAAGTTTCCCAGATTCATAACTCATATCACCTTTGATTTCAGTTCAGACTGATCAGAGGCTGGTTTTCCAGATGTGGGACAAGAGACAAGCATCTTCTGGGATTCCAGGGAGCCATGATGCTACTGGTGTCCTCCCATAGTATTCACATGTCCCACCCCCATCCAGTTAAGCCTCAAGCCTTCTTTTTAATCCATTTAAATGGTGGGAGCTGAAACAGAAACCCAATTCACCAGAGAAATGTCCCAGACTGGGTGCAAACTGGTGTTCAGTTCTCACAGTATTTCCTATTTAGCTATCAAGGACAAAACTAGGGCCAACAGGTGGAAGCTGAAAAGTCACAAATGTAAGCTTTGTATCTGGATGTTTTTCCCAATAATTAGAGCTGTCTAAAAATATAAAATGGATGGCTTAAAGAGTGGATGAGTTTCCTCTCCTTGAAGGACTTCAAGAAAGGTTGATCAAGCATTTGGTGGGTCTATTATAGTTCCTTTTGTGGGTAGGTTGGATTCAAGGGCTGCTGAGGTATCTTTCAACATTCAAATTAGGCAAGTCTGTAATTCAGCACTTAATAGGTGAATGTCAATGGGCAATTTGGAAAACAGTATGATATTGTGGGAAAGCCATAATAATCAGCAGACCTGCATTTCCATCCTGCCCCTGATGTTTATCTTGTGTTATTTTGGGCAATCAACTTCTCAAGATCTCAGTTTCCTGATCTGTAAAATGAGGGAATTGGATTAGATGACCTCTTAGGTCTCTGAAGTCTTGGCCATTGATGCTAATGCTGCTCCTGTTAGTCTTTTCAGTTATGTCCAACTTGTTATGACTTCAGAAGAGATCATGGAAGATGATTAATGAGTTTAAAAATAGGGTCTATGAAGAAAGGTTAAAGGAAGTAGAATTCTTTATCCTGGATAAAAGAAGAGGGGTGACCTAATAATAGCCTTCAACCAATAAGCTATATTATATACAGGATGGTGAGCAGTTCTTTTCCTTGTCTACTAAAGAAAGAACAAGAAGAAAAGGGTTTGGTTTGGGGATTTTCCTGGCAAAGATACTGAAATGACTTGCTAATTCCTTCTCTAGCCCATTTTATAGATGAGGAAACTGAGGCAAACAGGATTAAGTGATTTGCCCATTTGAACACAGGAGGATGAATCTTCTTGATTCCAAGCCCAGGGCTCTATCCACTGTGCTACCTGCATGCCCATTTTGAAGACAGATCTATCATGTTATAATTCTAAATCATGTAATTCTTCTCAGCCTCAGCTTCCACTTCTGTAAAAATCGAGACAATAATCTTTATCATACCCACCTCAGAGGGCTGTTGGGAGGAGATAAGTTATTCATAAAAATAATTGCTAACATTTATTATATAGGTCTTTAAGGTTAGCAAAACCCTAATTAAATATGTTACATATATGCACACTAAAAGCCAGTTGGTTTACCATTACATGTGCTAACTAATGGGATAGAAACACTCATAGACTTGGTCTTTTCAATGAATATAATTAAACTTTATTAATCAATACTGTTGTGTGCAGATGCAAAGCCCTGTACCTTTGTAGGGATTCCATGCTTTGCATCTGCACACAACAATACATACAAATAACACAACCAATACCGTCTTCTAAGAACAAATACCAAATCAAGTCTTAGAGGTTTTCTGATACCAGACTCATGCCTGGGTTTCCTCTCTGCCCAGACTAGGGCAGTGTGTCTCCCTCTGAAGGGGTCATCTGGCAAGTCTCCAAAGAGTAGTCAATCATTACTGCTCTCAAGTGAGCACTGGCTGTCCTGATCCCAAGTGTGGGGAATGCAGGAACCAGCCCCAGTCATGAGCCAGGAGCAGACTGATGGGTCAGGACCTTTTGGAGATTTCTTACAGTCCTAGCTATGGGGGATCCTAAGTTATTTTCTATATAATCTGATTGTAGTTTACTCTATAAATTACTGACAAGGTTGTTTATAATATTTTGTCATTGGTCGTCTTTCTTATCACAGGGGCTTCATATGTTTATCATTTTTTAAATTTTTTAAGAACATATTTTTATTTTTTATTTTTAAGAACATTTTTAAAATTTAAGAATATATTATGTTTACTACATCACTCCGCACAGGCTCTTATCTTATTTCTGAAAAAGAACATATACTCTGAATTTACTTAAAACAACTCAATCACAAAGTGAATCCTTAAAACAAAATGGAGTCCGTTATGCTAAGTTGTCAAACTTGTTTCTACTTAAATAAATAAAAGTAAAGAAAGTAAGGAATAAAACTTGTTTTCACTACAAAATACTGTCTCATTTTATCCACATGATAACCCTACGACGGAGGTGCTATTATTAACTCCTTTTTGTAGGTGAGGAAACTGAGGCAGGCAGAAGTAAAGTGACTTGCCAAGAGTTACACAACTAATGTCAGAGGCTGGATTTGAACTCAAGTCCAGAATTTTATTCCCTATGCCACCTATCTGGCTTGCTCTATGTGAAGGGCTTTACAAACTTTAGAGCATAACATAAAATATCAGGTATTGCTATTGGAAACAAGTCTACTCTGCATGTAATGCTGTATTTGGTGTAAAGCATTTAAAAAAAAAAAAGTTCAGTAGTCCCTGCTTCCATAAAGGTAGTGGGGCTTGGAGAGAGGTTTATCATCCACATAGAAATAGCAATAATGTGAAATGAACATTTTTAAAAGCTCTTTTTAAAGTCCAAGGGAAAAGTAGAGTCTCTCAGACACAGGAAATGGTGAGTGCCAGCAAAAAAAAAATTTACCATGTGCCAAGCATTGCATGTCATAATAATAATAACTAACATTTATAAAGCACTGAGCTTTGCAATCACCATCTCTTTTGATCATCATTTTATAGATGAGGAAACTGAGGCAGACACAGGTGAAGTGACTTGCCAGGGTCACATAGCAGAGAGATATCTGAGGCTAGATTTGAACTTGAGTCTTTCTGATTTTAGATCAAGTGTTCTATCCACTGTATCATCTAGCAGAGGGATGGAAGTACAAAGAAAGACAAAAGGAGCTTATATTTTAAAGGGGGAAAAACATGCAAATAACTGTACTGTCTTGCTTGTTTCTGTTAGGTTTTTCTCTGGGAGGAAGATACACACATGTGAGGGGTGGTAAGCAGTCAAATTTTCTTTTTTTTTCTTTTTTTGGGGGTGTGTGTGAAAATTTTTATTTAATTAATGAATTTAGAGTATTATTTCATAGTTCAAATTTTCTTGATGGTAAAATAGGTGATGGGGATCCCATGAGACATTAAGAAAGATAATCTGTCATATGATCCGAAAGAATCACAAATGCCAAGCTGAGTTTGGACTTTATTCAGTAGGAAACAGGAAGTCAGATGCTTTATTTGGTTGCCATCTATATCAGTTGAAGAAATCCCCATAGGGACATGGACTCCCTAAACTACTAAAGTAAGAGGAAATTTTTAAAAACTGAGGAAAGGAAGGAAGGAAGGAAGGAAGGAAGGAAGGAAGGAAGGAAGGAAGGAAGGAAGGAAGGAAGGAAGGAAGGAAGGAAGGAAGNCTGAAAAGGAAACCTTCATTTCCTTTTGGTTATACAATAACAATTATGTTTTAATATAATGGCAATTATTTCAGTTTGCGCTTAAGTGCCAGTGATAAATTTAGATTAGAAGTTCAAAGTTGTTTTTCATACAGTGCTAAATAGCTGGCTACATGGATAACCAAGGAATTTACCACTAGATAATTTACACTAATGGTTCCTAACCCTTTTTTGGGTCACGAATGGCCCCTTTGGCGGTCTGATGAAGCCTCTGGACCTAATCTAAGAACATTTTTTTAAATGCATTAAAAAAAATTAAGAAGATTAAAAAAGAAACCAATTATATTGATGTAAACAAAATAATTTTTTTAATCAAATTCCCAGACTAGAGATTAACAGCCCTTGTTCTGGATTACCCAAGTGATTTGAACCAAATGTAATTCTGACTTGGTCAATCAGAAAGTCTCAGATCATTTGGATTCACAATATCTTTCTTTCATTGAAAATGTAGGCAGGATAATAGCATGGTTAGCAGAGGCTAAAAAGGAAATGTAGTGGGGTCAAAGAAGAGGAGAAGAGATATGAGTCTACCATGTAAAGGAGTTAAATTGAGAAGAAAGCTTGTGAGGGGACTTTTTCCTTTATTTCAAACACAATGTTAGGAATAATGATAATTACTTTGATCACAAAATATTTTGCTCATGTTATATAGTTAAAGTTTATGGACAGAAAATCTGAAATGGAGAGAAAATTTAATGATTTACCCTAAGTCACATAGTAAAAACAAGCACTATTTCTCAACCTGGTCAACTGAAAAAAGAATAAAATAAACTGACTCAAGACTGATAAAGTTATGATAGCCTCATGCAGCTAAGCCTGCTGCCTCTTTTCAGATATTAGTAGGGTACACCAAAATCTTTAAGTAGGGCAGGATGTCTTGG
Organism: Gracilinanus agilis; assembly: GCF_016433145.1. NCBI lineage: Eukaryota > Metazoa > Chordata > Mammalia > Didelphimorphia > Didelphidae > Gracilinanus > Gracilinanus agilis. The sequence goes on along the minus strand of NC_058132.1, from coordinate 611,799,859 downwards.
GCTTTGCCTCAGGCAGCAGTATTTGAAGGGTGATCACAGCACCTTCCCAATTTCCACAGTTAAGTACCTAATTAGTGAAAATAATTAGTTAAAATAGGAAATTAGCAGGTGGTAACTTCCTCCTGTATGATAGGCTAAGCATAAATTGGGCTCAGTTCCTCCATTTTAAGGTTTGTTTTTTTTTTAATGCAATAGGCTTTTAAGAATAATAAAATAAAATGAAAAATAATTATTAAACATTAAAAGCACATAATCCAATAATAAAAAGAATATAAAATACAACTCTGCTTCTGTAAACACCATATCATCAATTTGAGGAAATGAATTGTAGGCAGGTGAAGCTAAAGACCTCTGACAACTGTATTGATGGGATTTTAGCCAAAAAATTAAAAAATGAGGCCATTTCTCTGAAAATTACATTTTTTATTAATGGGAAAGGGGCACAAAATTTGCATTAACAAAGAATTGATCCTTTTCATCAACCTTCTTCCAGGAAAAAAGGGATCAAATGAGTCCTGCCTCTTGCTTATAAAAGGAGTTGCATCCTCTCTAATTGTCCTAACAGCTGGATCTTAGAACCTCCCCTGATAGTTCCCATTGTTGGATATTTCAAAAGAGGAGGTGGACTTAGAAGTCTCAACTCCTCCCCCCATTACTTCATCACTGTGGAGGTAGATCTTTGTTCATACAAGGACAATGCCTGCATAAACTTTCCCCAGCCATGTGGCTTTACCAGCTTACTTATAAATGACTCAAAGTTCAATAGCTACAACTTGCCCACTTCACTTACTAAGGGGAGATCTGGTTTAGAGATAAATAAGAAGCAGATTGCCATCCTGCCTCTAACAGAAGACAAAGAGATCCAACCCAGTAAGATGCCTTGAAGCCTAGAAATAAATAACTTTATTTTGGAAGCCAGCTGACCTTCAAAACCCATGGTTAAAAAAAGATTTCATATAGAATTTTGCAATTCAGTATTGATTTTCTTCATACCTGGAACAAAATTTTCTTTTATGTATATTTCAATCTACCAGATGTATAAGTCAGGACTAGCTAAGGAGAAGGAAAGAGGACCTACCTGGCCACAATAGCTATAGTAGGACTGAGAGCAAAATAAGACCCTTCCACATTGTCTCTTATTCACCTCAAATCATGTTTCAATTGAGCACCTCACTAGCTGAGTCCTCTGATGGTTGGTTGATATTGCCCAACTGACTCTGTGTCCATCTCCTGTTGGGTAGTGCCCCCAGTAATTGACCTCAAAGTGGCCCAATGTCTCTGCTGCCTCCCCCAAGTGAATTGACAGTGGAGTTTTTTATTTCTATCCTGAGTACATTCTATGCCTCTTCTCCCAGATGCATAGAAAATTAATTATGGCTCTCATGTCATATTTTACTACAAAAATGGGCAACTTGGAGACTCAATGAGATAATAATAATGATATCTAAATCCTTAAGATTTGCAGTTTTATACATATTAACTCATTTTATCCTCATCAAAAACCTAGAAGGAAATGACTACATAGCACAGTGGATAGAGCATCAGGCTAAGGGTCAGGAGCACTAGATTCAAATCTGACCTCAGATAATTCCTAGCTATGTGACTCTGAGCATGTCATTTAACTGTGATTGTTAGCCTTTGCCACTCTTCTGTCTTAAAATTAATACTGAGACAAGGTAAAGGCTTAAAAAAAATCAATAAACCCAGGAGGTAAGTGTTACTTATCTTCATCTTACAGATGAGGAAACTGAGGCAGAAAAAGGCTAAAGGACTCACCTAGGGTCACCTACCTATTAAATATTTTATGTCAAATTTAAACTCAGGTATCCCTGATGCAGCACTTTAGATCCAATACCTTATCTACTCTGTTTCACTGCCTAATTCACAAATGTTTTTTACTACTCTAGATATAATTAATAATGCTAAATACATGGGTTAACCTAATAAATAATAATAAATATTTATTATAAATAATAATAAATAAAAATAATAAAATTTTCAGTCTGTTCATGAGAAAGGAGGTTTTCATAAACCTACAGAGAAAAGTCCTCCCCAGGGTGGAAGAGATGAGCTTAAGCTTATTTATGTGTTTGGTGTGATACAGAACCAGTTTTTTTTTATTTTTCCACATATGAAATCATGGCTCCTCTATATGGATGTTTTCTTACACTCATCCAAGTTTTTTTAGGAGTGATTGTCAACTTAAGAAAATAAGTTTGTAATAAGGCCTCTCCCCTACAAATTATAGCTAATAATGCCCACATCCATAGTTTCCCTTCTATCTAGCTGAATAATATCTCTCAGACATCACTGGGGTGATCAAAGCTCACAGCCTTACTGAGTATCCAGAAAAATTTTACTTAGAGGATATTGAGGACTGTATAGCTTTCTATCTAGAAAAAACACGTTTAATAAGGACATCTTTTTCTCTTTACATGACTTGCAGGATAATTTTAGACAAAATACAGTAAATGTTTAATAAATATTCATTGAATTAAATATTGAGTATTAAAAGAAGTTAAAAGAATTTGTGACTGTCTACATCAAGATCTAAAAAACTAAATGGATTCTCCTCTATGAAATTTGCTTCCACTCCACAAGTATATATTAAACTAAGAATGGCAATATAAAAAAATAAGTTTCTGTCCTCAAAGAGCTTATATTCTAAAAAGAAAGTACACATGTACACAGAAAAGTATAATACAAAATAGAATTTGATAAAGACAAAGGATGGACTTTTACAAAGTAATATCATAAAAGCATGTGTGAACATTTGAAAGTGGAGAGAGATGGTTGTTAAACATTTACAAGACCACTGATACAACTAACTGCTATTATGTCTGTATTAGAGAGGGTTTAAGGGTAGGAAGACAGTCTTTCCTTTATTTTTTGTAAAGTCTAACCTTCTTTTTTAGAATCCATACTAAGTATTGGTTCCAAGGCAGAAGAATGGTAAGGGGTAGGCAATTGGTATTAAATAACTCACCCAGGATCACACAACTAGGAAATGTCTGAAGTCACATTTGAACCCAGGTCCTCCTTTCTCTAGGCCTGATTCTCCATCCACTGAGCTACCTACCTGCTCCCTTCCATTTTTTTTTACATTAAAAAGGATTTCTTCACTCTAAAAATTTGGAAACTACTATTCTAGATTATTATCTTTTAAAATAGATAATTTGGCTACATGCGTATGAAATGTGAAAAAAAAATCTCATTTTAAACAAAATTAGCTAGTTTCTGTCTCCTTTGGAAAAAAAACTGGCTTTAAAGTCTTTAGAGGTCTTATATCCTAGCAGGGGAATAAGGGAGATCCATAGATGTCATATAATATTATATATTATAATTAACTTTATTAAAGTGTAGTAGAACAAAGTCCTGTCATTTTTAACTCTGAAGTATCTTTTAAACTAAGCCATTCCTTTCCCCTTCTACTGCTACTGCCCTAACTCAAACCCTCATTACCTACTCTTTGGACTATTATAGTAGTCTACTATCAGCTGTCTCTACCACCATACTATTTCCCTCTACAGCCTTTTACACCATTGCCAAAGCCATCTTTCAAAGGCCAGTTCTGAAAACATCATGGAATAGAAAGGACATTGGAATTGGAGTCAGAAGATTAGAGTTAAAATCCTGAACCTCAATACCAATGGGCAGATGAGAACAATTTATTCCAATAACCAAGCACTGTGAAGAGCTTAAAGCTTGGTCAGACATCATAGATGTCAAGGTCATCCACTTCATCCTGGGCCATCACCAGTTGTCCTGACTTTTGTCTTGCCACTGGACTTTGATGACTAGAAAAGAGAGTGAGGCTGATGACTTTGTGCAACTCTATCTCACTTAAATCCAATTCATGAGTCAAGAAATCATCCTGTGATATCATTGGTCCCCTTTGAAAACAAAGGACAAACAACAACCCTTCTCTGGCTTCCTTTCCCAATGTGTCCTCTGGAACTACTGTCCTATTTTTAACAAACTGCCCTTCCTATTAGACCTCTTCCTCATACTCCTTCCATCTTCTTGCAATTAAAGAACCTTGTTTCTCTCGAGAAGTTGCCTCATCCTTAACTAACCCCAACAATTCTTGGAGTACTTTTTCTCATTTTTCCTTGATACAATAGGATATCAGGAGGAATTGGCAGACTCACTGATACTTTCAGAACTTATATCCTCCTTAAACTTTCAAGAACCTCCCTTCTCTCTCTCTCTCTGTCTCTATGTCTCTCTCTCTGTCTCTCTCCTCTCCTCTCCTCTCCTCTCCTCTCTTCTCTTTCTCTCAAATACACTCAAATATGTATAAACTTACAAAGTATATATGTACAAATATACACCAAAATATACATAAAATGCTGACATCTGTGTGTGTAAAACATTCTATATATCAAAGAGGATTGATTAGGCTTATCCTTTCTTTCCCCAGTGGTCTGGAATAGTACATTTAAGGCAAAGAGTTTTCATAGGTGCTGAATACGAATGAGATTAAAATGATGCCTCAATACTGGAGCTAGCATAGCCCCAATATAAAGTCTAGCTAAATTATACCAGATTTTTATTAGTGGTTGCAACTGTATCCAATCAACTGTACCCAGGCAACTAAACTAAACTATTCCTAAACAAAGACCAAAAAAATAAAAGTACAGAACCATGAAAATTTATTTTGGATGCTGAAAATATTTTCAAGGATATAGACATTTATTGATCAAACTTTCAAGTTACTTGAATGCCTTCTCCTCTTCAGTAATTAAGGATCCATCATTTTAGGCATTTATACACATGCAAACAAATATATGGCTAATTATTGAACATTAACTGCAATTCCATAGAAATCCAATCTAATAGAAGGTACAAATGGAAGAAAATCTACTATTGTTGCAACAAGATAAAACGAAAACAGTGTTGGCCAACCCACAACCCACATATTGTACATTTCTTCACACTACATATGATCCATGAATTCAATGGTGCAGGCTCATGGAGTATGAGCCAATGAGATCACAACTCCTTGCTCCAGTGAGTGGTTTCCTGAGTTTCTGTGGCCAAAAGAATTCGTCATCTGATGGCAAATCTTCAAGTAATGACTCTCAAGCTTTGTAGTCTAGTAACATTTGGCAGAATTCATACACTCCTTATATATCCTTCAAGAATTTCAGGGGTCTTCTGTAAATATTTAACAACCAGCTCAAGAAGAGGAAAAAATATATGCACAATGCCCTTTCAAATTTGATCTGCATCATGAACATTTTCTCCAATATTTCTTAAGTGTGCACTATCAATAAATCAAACTTTGATTTTAGCATTTTCTGATTTATAGAGTGTAAATACAATGAAAATTAACAAAATTGAATGATCTGTCTCACATAAGATCTATGGCAGGCATGTATAAATGCTTATTCTCTACCCCCTTTCCTTCTCTTCCCAGGTGGCTCTCGCTAGTCTATTCCAACTGGCTCCAGCAGACTCCTGAAATCTTCTCCAAACCACAATAAGGCATTAAAGTAGGATTTTTGTTGACTGTGCTGAACAATACTCTGGTGAAACCCCAAGCCCTATTCACTCCCCCTGAACAGTCCTCCTCCACTGATCTTCTGCTTCACTGCTGTTTCTGGTCTTTTCACTCAGCTGTTAGATTATTCCTCAGTCACTTTTTTACTATATCCTCATCATTTATCTCCATCCCCTCAGCATGGGTGTTCTTTAGGACTCTGAAAAAATCCATCTTCTCTTCTTTCTCCATGAATTTTTATTTGTTGACTTCGTTATCCATGGTTTTTCTGTACAGATAACTCCCAATTCTCCACATCTGGCACTAATCTCTTTGGACCTACAGAGCTACTTTATCAATTGCCTCACCTAACCTATTGCAATTGCTTCCTAGTTGAGCTTCCTCCCTCCTCTTCTTCATCATCTTCTCCATCTTCCATATGGCTGCCTGAAACACAATTGAGACCATGTCAATCCCTTGTTCAAAAGTCTCTAAGATCAAATACCAACTCCTTAGCTTGCCTTTTTAGACAGCCACAATCTGGCTCTAACCTACCCTTCCATTTGAACTTTACGTTATTCCCCTTCATACCTCGTATGTTACAGATTGGACCAGATTCCATTTCCTATTTCCATGGATTTCTACAAGCCACCCCTTGTCTTCTTCTCATCTCTACATTTCAGAACCTTCTACCAAGACTCAAACCAAGTATCACTTTGTATTCAAATTCTGCTTTTGAGGCTTACTACCAGAAGGATCTTAATCAAATCACTTAACATCCCTAGACCTCAGTTTCCTCACATGTAAAATGAGGGAGTTAGACTAAACAATCTCTGAGGTCCTTTCAGCTCTAATCCTGTATATTCCACATAATCTTCCCTGATCCTTCCCTACCACCCAAAGTATTAGTCATTTCTCTTTCTTCGAATTATGTTATAGTTGCTTATTTGTGTACATGTTGTATTCATTACCACCACCAACCAACCCCACCCACATATAGCCTACTCACTCATCTAGGAGAATCTCAGGCCCTTACATTTAGGCAAATTTTCATTTTTATTTTTGTATTCGCAGCACTTACCATAGTGCACTGTCCATAATCACTCAATAAACATCTGAATTGAATTGAATTGAGAAAAAGTAATACACTTGAGCTAGTTTGTGAAGAGAAATAAGACTGGAACACAGACTCACCATTTGCAGTGTTGATTCTACTGAAAAGAAAGTCAATGCCAATAAGTTATGGCTCATTCAAATATTTCAAACCTGTGATCGTAGAATCCTTAGTTACAGAGAAGACAGAGAGAGAGAGACAAAGGCAAAGAGAGATCTATATGCCTTTATGTAGATAAATAGATTAGATCTACAAATATACCCATAGATACACTTCTACATGAAGATAGATAAATACCTATATAAATACCAATATAGGTATCTATACTATATAGATATATCAATATTAATACCAATATAGACAGATAGATAGATAGATGAATATAATCTATATTTAGATCTACAGACAGATAGGTATAGAGACAGAGACAAAGAAAGTGAAAGAGAGAGATAGAGACAGAGATAAAGAGAGAATTCAGTTCTCCTACCTATACTGAGATGTGAGCTCCCTAAACAATTAAACGCTTCCTTAGTTATCCCATACGTGGAAGACAATGTGGCCACCAGCTCTTAAACATCTGAGGGCTATTTTCTTCAGAGAACAGGGCAAAAAAGTGTTGAATACTGAATAAGGGGCTCCTTTTCCATCAATGGAAGAATACTACTAACCAGGATCAATTAAAGCACAGGAGGGAAGCAGCAAGAACACTGTATTTGGGCCTTGAACTCAAAGAGGCCCTCAAATTTAGAAAAAATATATGCATATATACATATATATATATATCATCCTTCAACTATAAGACTAAAGTTCTTAAATAATCTCTTCTGTGAGGGAAAAATTGCCAACTGTGAGGTTGGACAAAATTAAATTCTCTTCCTCAACCATGAGTTTACTTACATGAGAATAAAAACATCTGTTAAGTGAAGAAATCCAACTTGCATCATTTCGGGGAACCTTCTATTTAATGCCCTTTCTTGGGAGGGGATCTATGATTTCAGCAATGTATGGCACTCACAGTGAGGAACTCTGGCAACCAATGCAGATCAGCTACTGTTCTGTAATTTATACTTTTAGACGATTGTTTGAATCACTGAAAGATTAAATAATTTGCCCAGAATCACTTAGCCAGTATGTGTCAGAGGCAGGATTTGAATCCATTGCTTCCTGACTTGAGTCAGCTCTCCCCTACTACTCCACATTCTTGAATTGATCCTATCCCAATATATTATTATAGGTTTGGACCTTGAACTCAAAGAAGCCTTTGAATTTGGTGAAAAAATTCACCCTTTAACTATAAGACAAATCATCAAAATAATCTGAGTTCTTAATTAGTATACAGTCTATAGACCAATAGAATATGAATTCTGGAAGACCCTTTGAAATGATACTGGTTTTGAGGTTCCCACAATGTGTTACCTGTCATCTGATTCAGAGCTCTAATTAGGTCAGGATGACTAGGGCTCTGAATTTAGAAGGCATTAAAAACATTTCTGGTGACTGCTAAACTGGGGTCTCACCATCTCTAAAACCTTATACAGTGGGGCAGCAGGTGGCTCAGTGGATTGAGAACCAAACCTAGAGATGGGACATCCTGGGTTCAAATCTGGTCTCAAATACTTCCTAGCCTTGTGACCCTGGATAAGTCACTTAACCTCCATTGCCTAGCCCTTCCTACTCTTTTGCCTTGGAACCAATACACAGTAATGATTCTAAAACAGAAGATAATTTTTAAGCCCTATAGAGGAAGATGTTGGTGTATTATGAGTAATATAATCAGTAATAAACTGAAAGGGAAAATGAGGTTGTAAAGAGCCCATACTGAAACCCAATTAAGCCAAATTGTCTCAAGATCGCTTAAAGATGAAACTGACCAGAAGATAATAAGCAGATGAAAATGAAATGGATAGGGCAGCCTTTCTGTTTTCCTCATTAATGTCAGTAGAAACACCACGTTTGGATTCTTAAGCTCAGTCCCCTGTGTTATACATGTTTTATGAAGAAACACAAATGATATTAAAGTACGCAGAGATTGGAAAGGCAGCTGGACCACTCCAAATTTACACAGAGAAAATTCATGCCAGAAGTTACAGAATTCTGAGAATGGTGAGAGATTATTTCTCAAGATATATAAAAGGAGGGAAGGTTATCAAATGCTTTGGGCAAAGAGGTGATGGAGTAGAGTTTCAGAATGAAACAGACATTTTTAGACATGGCTAATGGAATTTTTTCCCTCAGGAATATGAGTATTTTTTTTGACAAGGGTGGGCTTCTAATGAGGGGACAGTGGGTTAGTGAGAACTAACAAGTACTAAAAAATAAGAGCATTGATAAAATATTTTAAGTACACAGAAAATAAAAGTTTCCAAATAGAAACTGGGCAGTTTTGCTACTATCTTGTTAATTTTAATATGTATTTTTAAACAGATTGTAACAAAAGTTTACAATCTTCTTTGTTCTTTTTATTTGAGGAATCATTTTGTTTGTTGACAATTAAGTTCAAAATAAACTTGAAAAAAAACTTTAAAAAAGAAAGCAAATAATTGGGAGAAAATATGGGTGATATCATTACCAAAAGAGGCAATTAAGAGGGTATCTCAAACTGCTGACCCATCTGTCTATTTTAGCCTCTCTACCAAAATTGTTATGAAAATGATTGATACATATTTCAAAGGTATTCTTAAGGAAAATGTGCAAAGGAAACAAGCAGGCTTTAATAAATGGTGCTGAACTTCACACTACAACTGCACGCAATTTATTGAAAGATGCAGAAAATGCAAGATGTTTTCATTGTAAGATGATTACAAATGCTGCCTTAAAAACTTTCTACAAAGTATACCCATGAATTTATTAAGGCACACTACTTGACAAAAGCAAAAACTTTGCTCAATCATCCTTTGTTTATTGATATCAAGCAAGTCACAAAATAGAAATATATATTTACCAATCGTGTCTGTTACTGAAAGGTGTCCAAAGAGTTGGTGAGCTCTTTTAGACATTCCTTTGCAGATAATATTGTGTTAGTTATATCAAACCATAAAATACTAGTGATTCCCAAAGTGGGCACCACCGCCCCCTGGTGGGTGCTGCAGCAATCCAGGAGGGCGATGATGGCCACAGGTGCATTTATCTTTCCTATTAATTGCTATTAAAATTTTTTAAAAATTAATTTCCAGGGGGCTAAGTAATATTTTTTCTGGAAAGGGGGAGATAGGCCAAAACAGTTTGGGAATCACTGCTATAGAGCCTCCCAAATGAGGTCTCTCAACTACTCAAGAGATTGAATTAGCTTATTGACAAAGTTCAAAAAATTCCTTGTCAGGGGGCAGCTGGGTAGCTCAGTGGATTGAGAGCCAGGCCTAGAGACGGGAGGTCCTAGGTTCAAATCTGGCCTCAGACACTTCCCAGCTGTGTGACCCTGGGCAAGTCACTTGACCCCCATTGCCTACCCTTACCACTCTTCTGCCTTGGAACCAATACACAGTATTGACTCTAAGACGGAAGGTAAGGGTTTTAAAATAAATAAATAAATAAAAATTAAAAAAAAAATTCCTTGTCATATGGAATCTCAGTCCAACTTGGAATACCCTGAAGGAGATCCCCTGCCTCACTGTGTGATAACAACAGTTCTTGGATAATTGATGATAAAAAAGAGAGAGAGAGAGAGAGAGAGAGAGAGAGAGAGAGAGAGAGAGAGAGAGAGAGAGAGAGAGAGAGACAGAGAGAGAGAGAAATGCAGTGGTTCTTTTAACCCTGGTACCACAAAAAAAAATCTGAAAAATGAAATGGAAGGCTACTTCTATAGATTTTCCGGGAAGATGGCGGCTTAGACAGAGTGAATCTTAAAACCTCTTCACCCTTACACACCGAGATAGAAAACAATGCCCTTTGAGAAGAAAGAAGACCAAATCTAATAACAGGACAGAGCAAGGGGAACCCTATTGCAGCACAACTAAAGAGGTACACTAAGAAAAAGGCTTCAATTCTTGAACTGTTGGGTCTGAAGGCGTAGAAGGGGAATCCCAGGAATTATGCCTAAAGAGCACTAAAAGAAGGCCTGCCCTTTGAGCCAGCCATAGCATTGCTGGGTTTGTACTCCAGAGAATTTATAGATAAAAAGATGTGTTGAAAAATATATATAGCCTCACTTTTTGTGATAGCAAAAAACTGGAAAATGAGGTAATGCCCTTCTTTTGGGGAATGGCTGAACAAATTGTGGTATATGCTTGTGGTGGAATACTACTCTGCTCAAAGGAATAATAAACTGGAGGAATTCCATGTGAACTGGAAAGACCTCCAGGAATTGATGCAGAGTGAAA
>NC_058132.1:611761658-611786580 GCF_016433145.1 Gracilinanus agilis | reverse complement strand
GAGAGAGAGAGAGAGAGAGAGAGGGAGAGAGAGAGAGAGAGAGAGAGGGAGAGAGAGAGAGAGAGGAAGAGAGATAAAATGCAATAAATATTGAATTCAGAGTCAGAGGACCCAAATTCAAAGTCAGGCTCTGATAGTTATTATCAGAGTAGCCTTAGACAACTTGTTCTTGGTCTTCAGTTTCCTCATCTGTAAAATGAGGGGGTTAGACTAGATGAACTCTAAGATCCCTTACAGCTCTAAATCAGTAATTCTATGAAGAATGTCTTTTGTACAGACTATTCATGCATTTGAATATACAGGCTACTGAATTGAGCTGGTCCATTTTTGGAGGGAAAGTGATGGAGTAGAGTTTTATGCATACATATACATACCGTATGCATTTATACAAAAATAAACATATGATTAAATGTTATATATTCATATATTAATGCATAAATATGTAAAACTTTATGCTTATATGCATGATTATGTGAAATGTATTATATGTGATGTAATAAGGGAATTTTAGGATGTATTAAGGGAATCTGCAGGATGTAATATGAGGCTGAAGCTAGGGGTAATAACTGGTAGGAACAGGGAATAAGGCAAGGTAAGGGACCCAAGGCTGGAGGTAATCAAGGGAATAGACTAGGCAGTAGGGAAATTAAGGCAATATAGTGGATGAGGCAGGAATAATGATGAAGGTTGGTAGTTGAGGTGGTAGGAGAAATAAGGGAATGTCTGAGTTTAGGGAGTATAACACTGAGGTAACAAGGGTTGCAAGGGAGAGGATGAATTAATCTAAGGCAGGCAAGCAGCAGCAGGGAAATACAGACTGAGACTCAGGTCAAAGACAAACACTGAAGGGAAACAGACTGATCCCTTCAAGTAAAGGACACTTTACAGAGCCAAGTTAGAGTCAGCCAAGACAGCTTGAAACTGACTTCAGACTTTAGTCAGTTTCACAGGAAGTGACTAATATTGAAGTTACACTTCCTCCAAAGTGGATACCCTCAGCTTCTCTCAAACTCCAGAAAGTATGTTATTCCTCTCTCTCTTCCTCCCTCTCTTACTAATTAACTAATGAAGTAGCCAAGAGGTCTTGTTTAAACACAAATGGGGTTTATTGTCTTCTAGGATAGATTGGCAGGGTAGAGGATTAACAAAGCCCTAATAGCCACTTAGAGAAACCTCAGGTGGGGTAAGGGAAGCAGGATCGTGAGACTGAGAAAGGACCTGCCTTAACTCAGCTCTTAAGGTGGTCTGTAATCAATGGGGTTAGGAAGATGGATACAAAGACTCAATAGATAATTTGTTGCAAGGGTAAGACTAAACTATCACAGATTTGAACTAACTCTCAGATCCACTTTCCTTTTCACTCTTCTCAGACATTCAAGGTAGGGAAATGAAGGTAGGAATAAGGCAGGGTAGGGAGATTCAAAGGATTTAGCTAAATTAACAAATCTCAAAAAGAAATTCCAAATATAGGCCAGATTTCAATCTAAAGAAGGAGCTCAGATGGACCCTGGTTCCCTGCACGAGTTCCCAGGACCCGCTGAATTTCCCAAGATTCTAAACTCATTAACTGACAGAAGAACTCTGCAAAGCCTGCAAAACTTTTATACACCCCTCTCTGTACCACAGTGTATATGAAATCTTTTTCCATATGTAATATGCATTATTTAATCCAACTCACATATATACAGACACATTTCATATATACGTATATATGTGTGTGTGTGTGCTAATTAACAATGAGCTATGCCCAGCATTAAATAGAAGGAAGAGAGGAGACCAGGTGGCACTGAAGAAATTATGTGATATTTTTCAAAGATTACAAGATGCTTAATGAAACAAAACCCATTTTAAGCACAAATATTCTTCCAGTGATGCTATATGACTATGATTTATGGAACACACAAGTTTATGGAAACATTACAAAAAGTGATGAAAGAAATCTGGTTATAGATATGCTGGAGTAACTTTGAATCAACTTGAGAGAGCTGATTGTTAAATTTTCAATATAAGCATTTATATCTCAGAAATCAACAAACACTTCAAATTAAGACTTGAGTTACTGTTTTCTTGATTTCTACTATTAATAAAGTGATGAAAATGTTAATAATGCAGATTAAATTTTAAAATATTTTTCCTAGAAGCAATGATTAAACATCTACCAGCATGCCATTGGCAGTGGGTTACCAATACCTGGCATATAATGGAGGTTAAATAAATGCTTATTGACTGACATGCATTAAAGTGGTATAAATATCTATAAGATGTATGATTTGAAAAGGTGGAAAGCCAGTTATATAGTATGAATGAGGAATAAGAGATAGACAGACATGTTTGTCACTGACAGTCACCTAATATCAAAAAACCACTAGCAAGAATCCTTAACTTTTTTGCATCATGGACTTTCAAGGCAAGTCTAGTGGTGCCTATGGACTCTTCAGATTAATGTTTTTAAATCAACAATAATAGTTGATGCTTTAAGGTTAGTAAAGCACTTTAAAAGTATTATATCATATAATCCTCACAACAGCATTGAGAAGTAGATTCTTATTATCCAAATTTTACAGATGAGGAAACTGAGGCTGACAAAGGGTAAGTAAATTGTCCAGGATCACTCAGCCACTAAGAGTTTGAGGTAGGATTTTTAACTCAGGTCTTCATAACATCAGGTCCATTACTATACCACATATCTGTCTTGCATACATAAGATTTCAAAGGAAAACAATTATGCTGAAATAAAAATATCGATTAAAAAAAGGTTCCCAGACTATGTTAATGGCCAAGATCTAGAGGTAGAACTTTTGTACGCTGAATGGACTACCTTTGGAGAGCTCATGGAAAGACAGGGCAAGAGTCACATAAGACAGGTATTGACTGTGATAGTGGAGGAATTTCTCACATCATGGATCATGGATCTTTCAAAGGGTTAAAACATCATTACTCTCACACTTAGAAATGAGTATTTCCTCCCAATATACCCATTTAATAAATGTAGCACGCATAGGTCAAATGATTCACTCAATAAAAATCACACTGAAAATATCAGCAAAGCCAAAATAGTTACTACATCTTCCATCACTCAGGAAGGGCTCAACCACCTTGCCTTTCCCAGAGTTATAAACTGAATGGACATCTAGTGAGATGGTTATAAACTAGTGGCACTCCATTTCTCTATATACTTTAGTTGCCCCCTACTACTGCCAGTGTCAATTATAACATCCTCTCTTTGGTTTTTAAAGCCCTTCACAATCTAGTTCCTCCCTACCTTTCTAGAATTCTTATAATTTACTGTCCTAAACATGTGCTGTGATGTAGCAACACAGGTCTTCTTTTTTTAAAAAAACTATTATCTTCCATCTTAGAATCAATACTGGGGTTTGATTCCAAGATAGAAGAGCAGTAAGGGCTGGACAATTAGAGTTAAGTGACTTACTCAGTGTCACACCCCTTCAGGAGTATCTGAAGCCAGATTGAACCAAGGGTCTACCATATTTAAATCCAGCTCTCAATCCAAATACAAATCATCTTGCTGTTCCTCTCACATCTCTTGACTGATCCTTGACCTCCTGATTTATTTATTTCTTTCCAGACTCAGTGCAAATCCTCCCTTCTGCAAGAAGTCTTTCCCACTACCCCATAATGCTAGTATTAGTACTGAAATTACTTCTTCCTCAAAATCTTGTATATATGTAATTGTTTAAATGTTTTCTACCCCATTGAAAGGTGCACTCCTTAAGAGCAAGGACTCTTTTACCAACTTCTTTTCATTCCCAGCACTTAACACAGTGCCTGGCTTAGGTGCTTAATAAATGTTTGTTGAGTAGAATTTTCTTCATTTCCTGAACCAAGCCTACTTATAGCTGGATCATAATATTTTTCCCCTAGGATTGACTGTGTAGCCTTCAGTTTCTCAGGCTGATATTTCTTAACATCTTTGGTACTCACAGATGTACAAAATTGGAATGAATGAATACCCTGCAGAAACATTGCCTAAATTAGGAAGAAGCTCAGTTCCTGACTCATTACCTCCCAAGTGTATAAACCTACTGAAAAAAAATGCAAGAAAAAATGAAAGAAGCCTGATGGAATTAGATCTTTTCTCCAAGGGAGAAAATATGTCCATTGGTGAATGTTCTTTAATCATAACCTATCAGAAATTACCTTTTGATTTTTATCAATGTTAAACTTTAACCAGGAACTTTTGATACCAGCTCCCACCTTCCTAAGGAAAATAAATATTCTTAATGATTATAGAAGTTGATGCTGAATAAGTTTGATCATGTCTTTTCAAAGTTATGGCTATGATATCTGACTTGGTCATTCATAACAAAACATGCTTTTTTGTGTAATTTGCATTTCTCCAAGCTTGCATGTTTATTTGTCTGCAAATTTAATTTTAAGAATGGCATAGATGTATGGGAGGAGAAATATATATCAATATTTTATTCCTCCTGACTACTACCTCATAGACTACCTGGCATCCTCATTAGAAGTAGCAGGGGATGATGTATGGAATGGTAGAATCAGTTAGGAAGACCTAGGTTCAAATTCTAACTCTCACATTTACTAATTGTAAGACAATGAGAAAGTCATTTACCCTCTCTATTGACACAATTTCCTCATCTGTAAACTGAGATCGGGTTTAGTGGCCTCTAAGATTTCTCTACCTCTACGATCCACCATTGGCCCATTTGCCCAGACTCACAATCTGTGTCATCCTCAGTTTTTCACTCCCTCTCCCACATCCAGTTTATTGCCAAGACCTATCCATTCTACTTTTCTAACATCTCTTGTAGACATACTCTCCTCCCCTCTGACACTGCTCTTACCTTGACATAGGCATCTTGTCAGTTCATCTACTACAATAAGCTATTGCTCCCTTCCTCATCTCTCTCTAAACTCCAGTCCATTCTCTGAAAAGCTAGCAAAGTGTGTGTCTGACCATGTCATCTGCCAAGTCATTAAACTCTAGTGGCTATCTCATATCTCCAGATCAAATGTAAAATTCTCCATTTAGCTACCAAGTCCTTTTGTAGCCTGGCTGCTTCCTGTCTCTGGGCTTCTTACACCTTATTCCCCTCAACATGCTCTAGGATCCAATGGCACTGGCCTTCTTGCTGTTTCTCACATAAAACACTCCATCTTCATATTCTATGCCTTTTTACTGGTTGTCTCTCTTGCTTGGAATACTCTACTCAGCTCTGCCTCCTGGCTTCCTCAGATCCCTTCAAATATCAGCTAAAATCCCACCTTCTGTGAGAAACTTTCTTGACTTCCTTTAATGTTAAGACGTTCTCTCTGAGATTATGCCCAATTAATCCTCCATATATCTTGCTTATACATAATTATTTTCATGTTGTTTCTTGCATTATGTTGTGAGTTCCTGGAAAACACAGACAACCTTTGTAGTCCCAGCACAGTGTATGTATGGCACAGAAGATGCTTAATCAAACTTTGTTGTTTGACTAATCCTTCAAAATTCACTTTAGGTGCTCCCTCCTACAGGAAGGCTTTCCTGATCTTTCTACTTGTTATTGCTATCCCCACCTCCTCCCAAAACACTTTGTATCTGCTTAATTTGGATGTTGCATATACTTCCCCTGTGAGATCCTTCACAGGGCCTGTTTCACTCCAGCATAATTCTTGGCACCTAGTAGATGCTAAATAACTATTGAAACGAATCAAATTGAACAGCATTGCATAGTTTTCCATTCAACGATAGTATATATTCAGTTTTCAATTCAATTTATGATGTGCAACATTTTTTGGAAATGACTGATGTGGGGATTTGTTTTGCTTGATTATGCATTTTTGTTATGAGGGTTTTCTTATTCTTCTTCCTTAGTACTGGAGGGTGGAAAGTAGATTAGAGGGAGAGAGAATAAAATGTCAATCATTGAAAAAATAAAATCTAATTTAGAACAATTGACCTTATGCTATGTGCTTCACTACCTGATGAGAAGATAAAGATGACCCAAGGCACAGTGCCTGCCCACTTGCGCACTAAGCTTTATCCATCAGACTGTCCATGCTTTCACAAACCCTAAGCAATTTCTACCTGTTCACCATATTCCTGTTCCTGATCCTCATGATTACTAATATCAGAAGTAGATGATCCCTTTACCACTTCTCTGGAACCTCTTTCATTTTTTTGCCCCTTCCGGGGAAATTCCACAAGAACTCTCATCATCAGAGAAATGAATTGACTTGACTTAAATGCATACAACCTTGGCATAAACCCTGGGTCCTTCTTTCTCCTCATTCCTGAGGAAAGTTAGCATATCTCCTTGAGGAAATCTGGTTATTTTTTCAAACATTAGATACTTTTATATCTTATAAATGTAGCAGTTAAAATGTAAAGCTCAGTCCAAAATTTTTCTGTTGGCATTGACCCTAAACATAGCACCAAAGACTTCTGGCATTGTCTGTTGGACTATAAGATCCATTCCACTTCCTATGACAGTAGGTATTTTTATTTTTTTATGACACTCACATCTTGAAGGAATCTAGGTGTTTTGAAAGGCAAAATCGAGGAGGAAAAACTTTGTGGGCAGAGGTGACAGCTACTCAAAGTCAAAGTCAAAAGTCAAAGGATGAGAGATGGAGTGTCATGTGAGGATAATTTATTTCATCAGCCACATTTTACAGATGAGGGAACTGAAACAGAGAGAGATTCTACAATTTGCTAGTGCATTTGTCTTCTGGATCAGGTTATAAATGAGAAACCAAATACACTTAGTATTCATTCCTAATCTTCTGAGACTGGCATTCACTCATTCATACCTCCATTCAACAGACATCACCATAGTCTACCACAAAATGTTCTTTGTTATCCTAGTCTGAGTTATAAAACTAGACTATATGGACTGAAGATGTGACCCACTGAAGCAATTTTGATATCCTTTCTGGTCCCTTCTCCTTATTATTTAAAATTTTCTAGGCACTGGCAAAAACCTAGTGACTCTATGGTTTTAGTTCTCTAAAATCTATCAGTTAAAACATAAACTCCTTAGGAAAAGAAATAATTTGATTCTTTGTATTTATTTCCTCCATGCCCAGAATACAATATTTGAAATGTAGTAGATGTTTATTGATTAATTGGTGGTCTATTATTGTTATCTGTTATTTCATCTAAAAAACAGTAAAAATTTTAAGTGCTAAGAGACAGTATGATGTAATGGAAAAACCACCACATTGGGAGTCAAAAGAGACCTGGGTTCAAATTATGCCTTTAATACTTATAAACTATGTTGTCACAGGAAGTTATTTAGCCTCTGTAAGCCTCAGTATCCTCCATTTAAAAATGGAGATAAAGATAGAACTTGCCTAAGAGGACCAGATTCAATACTGTACCAAAGTTCTTTGCAAATGTTAAAATGCCAAAGAAATGTCAGCAGCCATTATTGTGAAAATAATTCAAAAATTCTTGAAAGAATTAAATTTGTAATATTTATACATTTTCTCCTCTTATTCCCCAGTACAATTAAGAAATCTACCTGAGAACAGGGTGAAATTATCTCTCAAGAAAAGTGTGAAATATAAGGAGGTAAATGTATCAACCATTTGTAACGCTGATTTCTTTTCAATTCAATTGTGACGTTATTGATTATAAATTGATGGAGAGGAATCATTGGTACAAAACCTTGCCATTGTGTAATTCAAATAGGTACTCCCATAATAATGTGCCAGATGGAAAATTTAAACTTGAAAGGAAGTGATGCTGTCTCTCTATTTTGTGTAAATCTTCACAGTACAAATTAAAGACAGAAGATATTTCATATAGTTGCAAGATCTAAAGCTATTACCTTACTCCATCAATCCTTCAGCTGCATAAAAGATAGCACACTCATCTGGCCCGATGGACAGCCTTATCTACACTTTGGTGATGTTGTTTCATTTGGAGATGACTGGATGGAAGAAAAATGTACCCTAAAGTGAGCAGCACTGACTTGAAATGTTCAAAATGAACCCTAAGGCCAGACTGGGTTTATTTTAGTTTTGGTTAACAATGTCCTCTGTGATGCATCATTTTCAAAGTTCTCTCATTCAGTAAGTATTTCAATTTCTCATGGTTTTTGCAGTGTCAAATTGAGAGAAGGCTCAAATGCATGAAGAAAACTGGAAATGATTTCCAAGATAGCTGCTTGAAATGTATTTATTTCCTTTTCATATTGCCTGAATAATGTATGTGATGTATTTTGCTATTTATAGAAATCAAGAGCTTCCCAAAATGTTTTAAACTGTGAAACTTTTTTTTTTGCAAACATTAAGCTTATGATCAGAAAATACAGGATAAAACAAAAGCTTAATATAAAAGTATAAAACAGGCAAATAGATATTTTTGCATTAGAGTCATGTCACTGAATGAATGAAAAAAAAAACCTTAAGCCATGAAATGGAAGATTGAAGGTAGCAAAACCTACGAAGGAAAATAAAAATGAACAAGAGAATATGCCAATCATTCCTATCTTAAAGGGCTAGTATATGGGTATTTATTTGTTTCTATGATGCATACTTTTAAAATTAATTCATTTTCACAAACATTCATTATCCATTATCTGAGAGTTATTTTGTGAGCTCCTTATAGATGGTTGGGATTGTTTTGACCTTTCCTTATATTCCCAGCACTTACCAAAGTGCATGGCACACAATAGGTGCTTAATAAATGTTAGCTGGTTAGTTGATGGCCTGATATTGACTTTAGAGGTCTGTGCTTGGTACTACAAAAATAAAGAAAGACCAGATACAGACCTTGACCTGAAGGAACTTAAAATCTAATGGGGATGGGGCATCTAGGTAGCACAGTGAATTGAGAGCCAAAACTAGTGATAGGAAGGTCCTGGATTCAAATCTAACCTCAGATACTTCCTGGCTGTGTGACCCTGGTCAATTCACTTGACTACCCCCCACCCCCCTTGCCTACCTCTTATAGCTCTTCTACCTTGGAACCAATACCAGTATTGATTCTGAGACAGAAGGTAAAGGTTAAAAAAAAGTCTAATGAGGAAAAGATATGTGAACAAAAAACTATGCTACTATAGCAAAATACTATGAGAAACTTGAGGACTACCTTGTACACAATAGATACATAAATGTTACATAATAAAATATGTGATAATATATATGTAAATATAAATAAACATTCACAAAAATATAAAAATGTAAATAATAAATATGTAAAAATATAAAATAAAATAGATACATAACAAATGAAAAAGAAAAGATCGTTTTTAGTTGAAGAAGAGTAAAGAAATGGGAAGAGTGGCTCTGAGAAGGATCTTTGAGAAGAACAGGAGTGGAAACACAGAAGAAAAACAATCACTTGAACACATGGGTTGAGGCTGACATGATTGGGGATGTAGACTCGAAATGACCACACCAATGCAACTATCAATAATATGGAAATAGGTCTTGATCGATGACACATGTTAAAACCAGTGGAAATGTGCATTGGATATGGGGCGATGAAGGGGAAAGTAAAAATATGAATCATGTAACCATGGAAAATTTTTCTAAAAAAATAAAATATTTAAATCTTAAAAAAAAAAAGAAGGATCCTTGAAGGGCATGGCATCTCATTTGGTCCATGAAGAAAGAGAAATATTTCAACAGAAGAATCTGGGCAACAAGGTGAAATGATATTATGTGTATATATTTATTTTTTACATACTTACATTTGTACATGTTGTCTCCCCTAGATAGACTATAAGCTCCTTGAGAGAATGGACTATTTCCATTTTTTGTCTTTGTTTCCTTAGCACTTCGCACAATGGCAGAGTATGCAAATTATTCATGCTTGTTTATTAAATTATTAAGACTTGCTATTATATTGTGCTCATTGACATCTATGATCTCATTTGATCTCCACAACAATCCTTTGAGCTTGAATGCACAGGTATTCATATTTGCATTATCATGATAAAGAGAAGTATTAATAAGAAAGCCAGTGGGTTAGGGGGAAGGCTCTGGAATCAGAGGACCTCCATTCAAATCCTGCCTCTACCTGTATGACCCTAAGCAAGTCACTTAAGCTTAGGATGGGTCCATTCCATCATTATAAAATGTGGAGGTTGAACTCAATGACTTCTGAGGTAGCTCTCTAGATTATGATGATAACCCAGATCTGCAATGCTTTTCTTCATTGGCCACTTCACAGTGCCATGGTAGTCCACTGGATAAAATGATTATTTTAAACTGACTGACTTTAGAGAAAGATTCAGATCCCAAATGAGGGTGTGTGATCAGGCAGTCAATCTCTACAGTCACTTCAAGCACTAGTATTCAATGGTAGTTGATGACCTTTTATTCACTTGAAAGGGACTGCAGTTGGCACTGGGAAAATAAAGAGAGACAAGATGTAGACCCTGACCTCAAGGAGCTTAAAATCTAGTGGTGGAAAGATATAGGAACAAATAAGTCTGCTACTTTGGCAAAATACAGTGAAGAACTTGAGGAGTGGTAGACTTTTGTCTTGCCACTGGGTTTCAATAACTCTGGAAGAGTGAGGCTGACAACTTTGTGCAATTCTGCCTCACTTAATTCTAAGCAAGTCAAGACATTATCCTCTGATGTCCCTTGTTCTCCTCAAAAATGAAAGACATACAACAAGGTACATAATAAATGCTATTGAACCAAAAAAGGCAAAAACATTTTCAGTTAAAGAAGGGAAAGGAGACAGGATTCTTGAAGGAGGCGGTCTCCTCCTATAAGCCTATGACCAATTGTAGGAACTGAGTTGAAGAGTTCAAGCCAGTGAATAATGGAAATTTTTTTGAAATCACATTTTTTTGCCCTCTCCCTACACCATCTGTGCATCGTTCAACAGCAGTGTATTGTTCGTCTTACAAAAGAGATACTACAAATGTTTATTTTTCTTGTGTTTCCATTGTTAATGCTGGCTAAAGTTTCCTGGATTCAAACTTCTAGCAGCCACTGGGTAAGCAGAGAACCCAACTGTGCAAAGAAGGGCTCAAGTGATTTTATTAAAGGAATAAACATTATAGTTTTATTAAAGAAAACGATGCTTGGCTTTTTGAAAAAATACATATGCAGGATACATGTGGAGAAGACTCCCTAGCAGCTCATAGCAGAAGGAATAGATATTTATTTTCTCTATAAAAACCAGAAGAAACTGGTCTTGATACAGTTTCTCATCCACACAAAATGCAAGGAAACTAATACACTTAACTGTCTGCAAAATTCCCTGCTTGTTGGTTGACATTCAAAAGCTATTTTGGTTTCTTATGTGCAAATCATTAGATGGGGTACCAGGTCATGAAATCTGATGACCAGAGAGAAGGAATGTCATGGTATCAATTTCTTAGCATTGCTAGTTTCTCAGTCTAGCCCTGAGCAAAACTGGAAAGTAAAATACTTTTCATCTTCAGTAAACCCATTCCCTCCTCCTCCACAAACTCCCCCATTGGCACTCAGTGCCATTATCAAGCCTTTTGCCTTCCCTGGGTAGAAGACCTCTCTCTCTTATCCAACCTTTCCAAAGCAAATTTTACTTTTCTTTTGTCTCCATCCCTCTACCACTTGGTATCTGGAGTGACAGATAATTATAGAGGCTTGTGTGCACAGTATATCTGGAGATCTGTTTTCCTTCCCCTCCCAGGGGAAGAGGAGGATCAATAATAATGCCTGCTGCATATCTATGTATTACTACATGATAAATTAATCGGGGAGGAGATAACATACCTCCCCCACTTCCAACTCCCTGAGGAACCTATGTGGATTTTAAGTCTCCAGATTCTGGAAATTACAATTTCATCTAATTATGAGAATTTCATATATGGTGGAAGACTAATTGAGAATTTGATTAGGAGTAATTAACATACAGCTCGGTGAGTGTCCCACAATTCATAATGTGTGGAGAGAGGAGGTTTTCTTCTCTGCCTTTGTGCAGATCCAGCTTGGTCCTTTGGTGTGACTCCAAAAGAGGACTAGCTAGTTGCTGGCCTGATTGGTCATATTTCCTTTGCTTAAAGACTGAACAAGGGGCTAGTCTTTGACACTAACATGGATAATGTCAAGAATGTCAATACAGTGAATACAGGCAGCTAAGTAGCAAGACGGATAAAGCACTGGACCTAGAGTCAAGAAGACCTGAGTTCAAAATTGACCTCAAACACTTATTAGCTATGTAATCCTGGACAAGTCAATTAACCGCTGTCTGCATCAGTTTCCTCAACTGTAAAATGGGGATAATAGAACCCACCCCAGAGTTGTTATGAAAATAAAATGAAATAATATTTGTAAAGTGATTTGCAAACCCCAAGATGCTACAAAAATGGTATCTACTAGTATTATTCTATTTATAGAATAAATTCTACCACTAACATATATGACCTTATATAAGTAATCTCACCTCTTTTGGTTTCCGTTTTCTTTTCTGTAAATTGAGAATGCTGGGTTAAATTTCCTCAAAGATCCCTCCCAGTTCTAAAATTCTGAGTTTATGAGTTACCCTCATACTCAGTTTTATATCCTCTTCACTGAGCCTCTGTCTCTACATCTATTTTCTTATACTTCTCTCCCAATTTTCTCTTCTCCCCACATAATTTCAAGAGAAAAGATGCTTTTCTTGCTATCTAAAGCTAACACTCCATCTGTGCCACAGATTCTGTCTTTTATTCTTAGTGACTTTGCTCTCATATTTAACTTTTCTTTCTCCAGTCTTCAGCCCCTTTCTGTTAATTGACTTATTCCTTTATACCTTCAAACATATTCATATGTATGTATATATATAATATTTTTTAACTATCTTGAAAAAACTTTCACTTGATTTTTCCATCATCCTTTACTCTGATAAACTTTAATCAGCCAGGAAAATGATTTGATGTTTTTGTCTTTGTATCCTTGAACTGTGCCTTATACATTATAGACACTTTTTCCCTAAAACTCTTACTTTCTGTCTTGGAATCAATACTGTATATTGGTTCCAAGGTAGAAGAGGAGTAAGGGCTAGGCAATGGGGGTTAAGTGACTTGCCCAGGGTCACACAGCTAGGAAGTGTCTGAGGCCACATTTGAACAGAGGATCTCCCATCTCTAAGAAGGAAGGAAGGGAGGGAAGAAGTAAGAATTCATAAGTATCATATATCCAAATAAGCAAGCCAAATCCAAGGTCTAATAGATCAGCATGAATATTAAATAGGCAAATTGACACACAGTTTGTTAAGGAGTTTAGCATCAGGTAGTGGGACACCATTAAATACTCAACAGCCAACAAGAGGGGGAATAAAAAAGTTAATTTGCATTATAAAGTTTTTCTCTATCACTTTCTTAAAAGTCTAGATAATTGAAAGAACAATAAATTAAAAAAGCATATGAATAAAGCTCCTTGTAGGTAAGCTGGCTTCTGGATGTAGGTGATCATAATACAGTTAAAAAGATAAGGAATTCAACATAAATAAAATTATCAAACCAAGACTAATGCCAGTGGTCTTGGGATAGAAGCCATTTTGATTTTTGTGATCTCTGCTTGGGTTTGAGGGAAAAGATCCACTAGGCACGTAGGTACTAACAACCAATGCAAGGTGGAGTTCTGCAGGTGTCAATATTTCCTGAGCAGAAGGTTGGGCCTCATAGGGAGTCTTTGTACTTCTCATAAATGCCAAGTCCAAACTCCTTTTTTGAGACTTTTCACTACCTGGCCTCATCTTTTCCCTTCCCTAACCCTAAGATTCTGCTCTGCACTACCTAGCTCTTTCTCCTTGCCATATATCACACACATTCCTGACTACGGATCTCCTTCCACAATTGTCTTATATTTGTATCCCTTCAATTCCAACCTGAAATCTTCCTCTTCCTTAATCCTTCCCTACATTCTGCCGCCATATTGACTTCTCCCTTCTATAGACCCCAATAGAGTTATTGTCTGTACAACTAACTAGAGTTTTTTAAGAATTCTTGTTTTCAGTCAAATGGGAAGTCCCTCCTCCATGAATGATAACCAAAACCTTCTCCACACCTTGGTAGACCATCTTGATGAGATGGTAGGAAAAATCATCAATGGGTAGTAATTATCTGAGATGAACCCCTCTGAACTTAGCCAGGCTCTTCCCAGGGTGATGGATACATAGTCTATTGCTAGGAATATATTAAAATTCTTTTCATTTTTGTAAGACCTGCCAGACTTGGCACTCCATTGGCATAACTTTTGAGGACACAGGGTTACTCCCATGCCATAAAACATGGAAAAAAGATACCAATAGAGGATGAAATTCCTATTTGTACTTAATCATACGCTTTCTCATTCTGTCATCTGTTTCAAATGTACATGTCTTATTTCTCCAACTATATCCCATGTTTTCTGAGATTGGGAATTGTGGTTTAGACTCTTCTATATCTCCCTTTAGCCTAATGTTAAACACATTGCTGGTACTCACTAAATACTGACAGAATTGAATCAAATCTATTACTTGGCCAAAAATTGGCAGTATCTCAAAAACCACCAGAATCCTTTAAAGTCTCTCAAATCTCAAAAACAGAGTTTAGAATTTTTCTAAATCACAAAATGGACCAGAATTATTAACTTTTTCCTATTTAAAACAAATGTGAAGTTAGCTAAGAATGTATATTTTATTCTCAGAGGCCTTTCTCAACATGTTAATTTTATTTCTTATCACAACATTTTCCAACCATTTTTTAACACTGAGTCATGAAATAACATAAGTGGTATTTTATTATTATTTGGGGAAGAACTAAGATGAGAACAAAAATACAGCCTTCTGTAAGAATTAAACTGCTTCTTGTGTACAGAATAAAAAAATAAAACCCTGCAAGGTATGTAAGTTTTTATGTTTGACAATCTTGGAAATGCTATTGGGATTTTGTCATGCAATTATTATGTGCCCAGAGAAATGTTTCCAAGACGGAAATGCCACTGTTGCTATTATTCTTTTAGTAGCCAAAACGTTTTAGGTGATAAACATCATGGGCCCTCTTTGGAGAGGGCTCTTGACTTCCATGAGCTGGCATCCCAGTCAGGAAGATATTGGTCCATCACTTAATTGATCAATAAGCATGGACTTACTGAAGGACTTACTATGTGCCAGGCACTGTGGTAAGCACTAGAGATAAAAAGAAAAAGCACAAAAGAATCACTGCCTTTGAGGATCATGCATTCTTATAAGGAGAAAAAAACAGGCAAATAAATAAATAATAATAAATATTTATATATGTTGTATATAATGAAAATAAATAAATAATGATAAATTAAAAATAAGGTACTAGTAACAAGGGGAACTTCAAAAAGATTGCTGCAGAAAGCAGATAGGTGGTAGAATGGGTAGAGGGACAGAAATGAAGTCAGCAAGACTTGAGTTCAAATACTGTTTCAGATAGCTATATGACCCTGGGTAAGTCATTTTACCACATTGCCTAGTCCTTACCATTCTTCTGCCTTGGAACCAATATACAATATTGATTCTAAGGTAGAAGGTAATGATTAATAAAAAAGAGGTAATGACAAATGTAAAGTAAACTTGTTAAAGAGATATTCATAGGATTATAGCTGGAAGAGACTTCAGAGATCATCTAATTTAACCCTTTCATTTTAAAAATAAGGAAAATGAGACTTGGAGATGTTGAATGAAAAAGATCACACAAATGCTAAATAGCTGAGGCAGAATTTTAAGGTAGGTCTTCTCACTCAAGAGACATTGTCTCATACTACTAAGGGGTGAATGAGTGTGAGAAGTCAAGGATGACACTGTTTTAAACTTGGTCATTGGAAGGATGGTGTTGCCATCAACAGTGATAGGGAAGTTTGGAAGTAGATTGGGTTTGAGGAAAAGATGGAGTTTGAGATGCTTCTGTGACAAGCACTTTGAAATGTCCAATAGAAGAGATATTGGAGTTGGGTACATGGTTTT
The DNA here is from genome assembly GCF_016433145.1 of Gracilinanus agilis. NCBI lineage: Eukaryota > Metazoa > Chordata > Mammalia > Didelphimorphia > Didelphidae > Gracilinanus > Gracilinanus agilis. The sequence continues at coordinate 611,770,703 of NC_058132.1, read as the reverse complement.
AGGAACCATCTGGCTAGAAATGCTAACTGGGAGCTGATGAGAGTACCAGATGAGAGAATATATACAAGAAAAAGAGAATCAGTAGCATATTGGCTGATGTGACACTCTTGAGAGAGAGAAAGAGCAATTAGGGAAGGGAAAACCAAGAAAGAACAATGTCACGAAAACCCAGAGAAGAGACAGTATTCAGGAGATGATTTGATAGTGTTAAATTCAACAAAGAGGCCAAGAAGGAACAGTGTTGAGAAAAGGCCATTAAGATTGTCAAATAAGAGATTAATTAGTAACTTCATGACTCTTCTACCTTTTCTCTCCTGCCCCAAATTGAAGAAATTAAAAGTATTTACTCATGTTGACCATTCCATTAATTCTCTACTACAGAAAATGTCTATCGCTTACTATTCTATCAATGCCTCTTGTTATCAAATGTGAACCATAACTTCTCACTCAAATCTGTTTCTCAAGTACAATCTGGAAAGGACTCTCAAAAGGATGAATCTTAAATAGTTAATGATTATATAGTGACATAAGTTATGTGGATTCACCAAGGAAAAATAGGATGTTTTAGATGATTTCAATCTTTGGAACAATTTGGGAGAAATTATTTAAAGTACTAGAGTACATGAAAGAATTTACATGGTATAACCCAGTGGAATTGCTTGTCAGCTCTGGGAGGGGTGGGGAAAGAGGGGTGGGAAAAGTCATGAATCATGTAACCATGGAAAACTATTCTCAAGAAATAAATAAATAAATTTTAAAAAGAATTTACTTGGGCTGAACAGCTGATTTTAAATCAACAAATGTGGTAAAGATGCTTTTGAAACAAAAGAATTTTCACATAATTGCCATTGGCATAAACCCAGATTTTCACATTCCAACTAGTCCAGCCTACTCACTTTCCTCGTATTACATCTCCATTTGTAAAGGCTATTTTCCTTGCCTACAATATGTTCCCATGTCACCACTATCTCTTAAAATCTTTCCTTTCCTTCAAGGCTCATATTGGATGCCATCTCTAACTGGAAGCTTTTTCTGATCCTCCTAGATGTTAACACTCTATCCTTTCTCAAATTATATTGTATTTACTTATCTCTTGTGTTGTATAGCTCCATCAGAATGTAAATAAGGACTATTTTGAATTGTCTTTATATCCCCAGTACTTAGTATGGTTCTTTGCACAGAGTAGACATTTTAAAAAGTTTGTTGAAAGGGCAGCTAGGTAGCTCAGTTGATAAAGCATCAGACCTAGGGATGGGAGGTCCTGGATTCAAATCTCATCTCAGATATTCCAAACTGTGTGACCCTGGGAAAGTCACTTAACCCCAATTGATTGTCCCTTACAATGTAATTAGAACCAATATTTAGTACCAATTCTTTTTTTTTTAAACCCTTACCTTCTGACTTGGAGTCAATACTGTGTATTGGTTCCAAGGCAGAAGAGGGAGTACCAATTCTAAAAGAAAGAGTAAGGGTTGTTTTTTAATAGCCCCTTCACTTGTTTATAGGGGCAGTTAGGTGACTCAGTGGCTAGAGAACCAAGACTGAAGACAAGAGATCCTAGGTTCAAATCTGACCTCAGAAAGTACCTGGGCCAGTCATTTAACACCCCCTTTCCTAATCCTTCCTGCCCTTCTGACCTAGATGGAAGGCAAATGTTTAAAAAAATTAAAAACCTCATTGAATTGAATTATGTAAACATTCAGCACTTAATTAGCTTTCAACTACAAAGATAATATGGATTTTCTTACATATTCATATAAGATATTCTTGTATTTATGTATATATACATATTTTATATACAATATTCTTTTCCCTTTGCCCTCTGCATAGATATAGACATGGAAAAATGTGATAAAACCCTGTAGGAGTGGATACAATGCTTTCTGTGCCACAAAATCAGTCTTAAAATGGAGCAAAACCCAAACAGCTCCTCCTAGTTGGCAGTGAGATATTAATTCCTAAATAGGTAGTTGCGACTCGTGTCCAGCACAGAGGTCAAATGAGGAGAATTTGTCCACATCTGGCTGTGACGACCGAAGTGTGCCTCATCACTATGATCCTTCTACTACCTGGTGCTTTCTCCTGTGATCATATGAATCCATAATTAGCTTACAGCCTCCATTAGTCCTAAAAACATTCCCTAAACTTCAGGTCCTGGACAATACAAACTCTTAAGTTCTCGCTTAAAAATCCGAGACCTGTGCTTAGGTCAGACAAACTCATTTAAAAGTTTCAGCAAGCCACTAGTACATTTTAAGATAAATAGAAAGTTTTCCTGAGACTTACAGACACACAGAAGCTGGATTTTAGCCCCAATGAAAGAAAACCCAGCTGAATCAAATATTTATATATTTAAGGTCCCATTCTTTGATCTTACAAAAAAAAGTAGTATTTAGAATTTGCATTTAAAATATTAAATTTAAATTGTGAATTTTCCTTTGCATATTGACAACATTGCCAGGTCTGATCACTCTTGCAAGTCCAAATGTTAGTATGTATATGTGTATATTATAAAATGTTTATCATATTATACTGTTATATTATATTACCATATATAATAAATTATTATATCATATTTTATGTTTGTATGATCTATTACCTGAACATATCTATAGAAGTATATGTGAGTTTCTAAAGCTTCTTACTCTTAACAACTTGGATCAATACAATGACTAACCATGATTCTAGATCATTTATACTTCCTTCTTTCAATGTAGTGTTAGATTTAAGATGCAGACTTCCATAATTTGTTTTTCTTGACCATGTTTATGTGTCAAAATGTTCTTTTTTCCTCCATAGGAGGGAAAGGAGGAGATAATTAGAGAGAGAGAGAAAATAAAATTTAGTTTATTGAAAAAATATTGTTAGAAGAATGGCTTGTGTGTGCCCACCTCCAGAGAAAGAACTGATGAATCAAGATAAACAAGACATGGTTTTATATATAAATATATCTGTTTTGTCAAATGATGCCTTCTCTAGTGGGAGGAAGAGAGAGGAGGAATTGTCTGGATATTTTAAAATAACAAACAAATAAATAAGTAAATTTAAATTTAAAAAAAGAAGAAAGAACACTTTTTTAATAAAGCATCTTGGGAGTAAGGATTGTCTCATTCTTTGTATATGTATGCCTACTATATCTAGCTGCCACACAGTAGGCTCTTAATAAACGTTAATTGTTAGGTAGCCTGGTGATGTCAATTTGTTGCCTGAACCAATGATAAAATTGGGCTTAATTAGAAGGATTTTTTATTTCACCAGATCAACTATTTTTCAGTAGCAAACTTTTATCAGGTCATAGAACAAAGTTTCACCATTCATATAAAATCAGATTAAAGTCTACATTGTAAACCAAAATATATTTCAATAGAAATCAAATCCCACTTGGGGGATTGTAATTCCTGAACGATAGATTCTGAGACATTGTTTCAGAACATTTCAAATGTATTTTTAAAACTTGAAATGCATTTTTAAAACACTCAAATGACCTTGGATTGTGGAAATGAGTTGTAGCTCCCTTCAAGCCAATTTCATTTAAAAAAAAAAGAAAGAAAGAAAGAAAATCCCCGTCCTTTTTAAATGAAAATGTCAAATTAAATAATGGCAATAAAGGATCCTGACAGCGACAATGCACATGCTATGAAGAAGTATGTTGGTGAATGCGTACATTCCTTTTCAGTGAACATCTGTAGAAGAAGGGGCAAGGACTGTTTCATTTTAGACACGCCTATTGGAAAATTAAAATTAAATTCTTTTCCCTGATTTATTTTGGCTTTTGCTAAGAAATGACATGAATTCATGGAGCTTTACCTGTAGAGAATAGTTCCTTCTTTACTATGATTACAAAGAATGAAAGAGGTGGGCTTGAAATGGAGAAACACAAACAAAGGCCTCTTCCTTGACTAAACAGCAGTTTGTAAAGGAAAGTTTTTGTTCCTGGAAATTTAAGTTCTCATTCTTTGGTGAGGTTTCCAACCTTCGTTAATGCTTATTTGGTACGGACAACAGTTAAGAATATTATACAAACCTATGGTTTCTCATTAAGTAGGTTATTCTGATATTTGGGGCTTATGCAGAAAGTATCTAGTGGAACAATAGTATAAAATTATTCCTATTATATATTCAGGAACTTTGGAATACAAAAGAAAAATGGGACAATAATAGTTTGTAAAAAGCCTGGCACATCCTGAAATAATAATAGACTTCAGGAGTCATTTTGTAAAACTCTTAAGAAGTGGAGGCTGAATTACAGAGAAGGTAAGCAGCGTATTCCAGCTCACACAGATAATAATAATAAGAGTTATTATTAATTATTATTAGTAATAATAATACCTAGCCTTTATATAATACTTAGAGTTTTATTAGGCACTTCACAAATATATTATTTAATTTGATATGAAATAATAACATAACAATCCAGGGAGTTAAGTGGGGAGATAAGCTCTATTTTACAGATGTGGAAACTGAGGTGGTCAGAGGTTAAATCAGGATCACATAGCCAGTAAGTGTCTGAGATCAGATTTGAACTCAACAATCTATACACCTATGCCTAATAATAGTGGCAATGCCAGGATTAAAAACTGATGTTATAACAACATCTAGTATATAATAAAGACAATGAAATTATAACTTTTCAACATATCCCTAAGTAACACTTTCTTTGATGGGTTTGATTTGCTTTGTAGACATCATCTTAGTCTCTATATCATCTCAATGAGATAGATAAGCCAGATAGAATCACCCAGTGATGGAACTAAGGCACAGAAGTTAACTTAATTTGTTTGCCATTATCCCAGTTTCACAGGTTCGAAGCTGCTTTAGAAGGAGAACATACGAATTCAATTTGGGACCACAGAGGTAAATGGAGCCTGGACCTGACATGCTGAAATATCTACATTCCCTTCTCCCATTGTGGGCCTGCTAGATCGTATGTGCCTGCCCTATGTATTTCTATGGTTTATATTTATTGCACTGGAATGGATAGTAGGACATTAGCAGCATCCTATATGTTGCCTTAAGAGCATTTATTCAAAAAAGAAGTCTTTGAAACATGGTGAATCTTTCCTTGAGAATGTCTGACTTATAACAACATAGTGAGTGAGTCATCCAGAGAAGAGATGACAATAGAATGCCCAAGTACCTTATGCAGGGGAAGTTAGAGGGGTCAAAATGATAACAAACAATTCTGTTCCTTGAAGAAAATCCAGTTGAGGAAGGGGGCAGGGTGATAAGTTTGTCTTAATTAGGCTGATTCATTCCAAGAGAAGGCTAACCAGTCCTCATATAGTCTAGCTCACACGCAACAGCATAATAACAACTCCTGAACTCCCATTGCTTGGCTGGAGTTAAGAAGGACCATGGGAAGAAATCGGAGGTGGCTTTGGCAATGGTAGAAGGTATAATTTGAAAAGGGAGATGATGATAGAATTTCAGAAAGATAATCATACAGGGGCAGGCTGACTGGCCAGAAGACTACCTTGATGAAGAAGGATCCTTCTCTCCCATCAATCACCACCATTTTGACAACAAGGATCCTTTCCCCCCATCAACCACCACCATTTTAGCACCAAAGAGCAAAACTCCAGTTGCCCTGCCCTAGATAGGGTTTTAGATGTTGAGTAACCAGGAGGGATCATTAGCTATAGATTGCCAGAAGATAACAGCAATAAACATTACATGCAACAATGGCAAATGACTAACTGTCTCTGATGGAAGGTCTCAGGAGTACTGGGAGATAAGAGGCTACGCAGCCAACAAAGAAAGGCTCTAAAAAGAGCCAAAGAAAGTTGAAATGAAATAATCTTCCCATTAGAAGAAGCACAATGATCTCTTCAGCTCAACTGCACAGTAGAACTGATTAGTAAACTCTTAGAATACAAAGGACCACAATAAATCATTTCACTTTATTAGCATACTAATTAAATTATAATAGTAATACTTCATAATCTGCAAATTCGCTTGTTAATCATTTAATTCAGCACAGAAGAAGACTTGGGTTATAGCATATATTGTTGTTCTCCATGTTATTTTCTCCCTAGGGAGTTCATTAAATGTACTTCCTAATTTCTAGTGCCTGACATTTTGTGCCAAGGGAATCAAGTTTACATGACAAGAACTAAATGGCAATCAGAGGTTAAAATAGTTTGTGACTTGAAAGGAAATACTAAAACAATAAAATCAAATAAATTATCTTAATGAAAACCTCTTTAAAATATCATTACACATGAAATAAGGAAAACTAATACATTGTCTTAAAATTCCCTCAGAAAATACCAGAGTTCCCACCACAAGGGAATATATAAATTTAATACTATACAAAATGATAATTGTTTTGGCAACAATTTAAAAGAATACAGCACAGTCAGGTCTTATAGCCCCTGGGGAAAAAAAAGATTTGAGAAGGAAAAAAATTCTATCTAGTTCCTTCATTCATTGAAATAACGATTGTTTAGTCATGATAATCTCTTCACATACTACTATGGGGTTTTCTCAGAAAAGATACCAAAGTGGTTTGCCATTTCCTTCTCCAGTGGATCAAGGCAAACAGAGATTAAATGGCTTTCCTGGAGTCACACAACTAGCATCTGAGCTCATATTTGAACTCTAGTCCTCCTGACTGTAGGTACAACCCTCTCTCCTCTGAGCTACCTACCTGCTTCCTAGGCAAAGGTCAAATGACTTACTCTAGCTAGCAAGTGTCTGAGGTTAGATTTGAACTCAGGTCTTCTTAACTCCAGGCCCAGTATTCTATCCACTAAGCTATCTAGCTGCCTCTAAAAATAATAGTTGGCAGTTTAAGGTTTACAAAAGGTTTTTCCATATATTTATTCATCTGATCTTCACAACAACTCTGTGATGTAGGTACTATCATTATCCCTATTTTACAGATGAAATAAAGCTGAGAGATGTTAAATGATCTGGCCAAGGACACAGAAAAGTAAGGGTGCAAGGCAGGATTTGAACTCAGGTCTGCATGATTCAAATTCTGAACTCTACTGAACCACCTAACTGTTCCCATTACTTCAAAGCCATCATAGATCTGTGATATTATTGATCAGAGTATTCAATCAATCAAGTATTTATCAAGAACCTACTGTGTGCCATGCACTACACTAATTCAGAGACAAGGGATGAAATAATCCCTCCCCTTAAGAAACTGATATCCTATGGGGATAAATGAAGTACATAAAATGTATATGAATAAATGAAAAGGGATTTATTTCACACTAACCATATACAGAACAAACACAAAAAGAATAAGTATAGGGGGCAGCTGGGTAGCTCAGTGGATTGAGAGTCAGGCCTAGAGACAGGAGGTCCTAGGTTCAAATCTGGCCTCAGACACTTCCCAGCTGTGTGACCCTGGGCAAGTCACTTGACCCCCATTGCCTACCCTTACCAATCTTCCACCTATAAGTCAATACACACAAAAAAAAGTTAAGGGTTTAAAATTTAAAAAAAAAGAATAAGTATAAATAAGTGCAAAGTAGATCATTACAATATCATGAGAGCTAGAAAGCATTAGCAGTAGGAGGAATCAGGAAAGGCTTCAGCTATATCTTAAAAGAAGAAAGAGATTCTAGAAGGCAGCAGTAAGGGGGTGAGGGTGCATTTCTGGCATGGAAGATGGCCAATACAAAGGCATAAAAATGGGAGAGTCAGTATCCTGTATGAGAAGCAAAGACAAGGCCAATTTGGCTAGATCTTGGAGTGTGAAAAAGAGGAATCAAGTACAATGAAGCCAGAACAACGTTGGGATAAGGTTGTAGAGGACTTCAAAAGCTAAAGAGAAGAATTGATATTTGATCTTAGAAGCAATAGGGAGTCACTGAAGTCTATTGAGTTAGGGATTGCTATGATCACATTGGTACTTAAGGAAAAACATTATTTTAATTAATTAATTTAATTAATTTAGAATATTTTCCATGGTTACATGATTCATGTTCTTTCCTTCCCCTCCTCCCACACCCCACCCATAGCCAATGAGCAATTCCACTGGGTTTTACATGCATCATTGATCAAAACCTATTTCTAGGGGGCAGCTGGGTGGCTCAGTGGATTGAGAGTCAGGCCTAGAGACAGGAGGTCCTAGGTTCAATTCTGGCCTCAGACACATCCCAGCTGTGTGACCCTGGGCAAGTCACTTGACCCCCATTGCCTAGCCCTTACCACTCTTCTGTCTTGGAGCCAATACTGTGTTAATATTGGCTCCAAGACAGAAGATAAAGATTTTTAAAAAACTATTTCCATATTATCAATATTTGCAATAGAGTAATCATTTATAGTCTACATCCCTAATCATATCCCCATTGAAACATGTGATCAAGCAAATGTTTTTTGAGAAAAAACATTTTGATAGCTGCATGGACAATGGAATGAAGGGGAGAGAGTCTTGAGGCAGAGGGACTAATTAGGAGACTATTGTATTAATCTAAGCAACAGGTTATAAGGACCTGAACTTAGATGGTGACTATTTTAATTGAGAGGAGTCAAATGTAAGTGATATGAGGGTAACATTTGGTATCGAGAATTGACAACTGAATGGATAAAAGAAGTAAAGGATAACAGTGTGAGAAGTCAAGTATAACACCTGGGAGACTAGAAGAACGGTAGCAGCTGTTATAAAAATAAGGAAGTTTGGAAAAGGGATAAGTTTGAGGGAAAGATAATGAGTTGTGTTTGGATACATTAAGTGTGAAATGTCTCTAGCATATCTATGGAACTGGAGCTCAGAGAAAACATTGTGGCTATAGATCCTCATTTGTGAGTCATCCAACTTATAGTAAATGATGAGACAGAGAGACAGAAGGGAGAGAGACAGGCAGAGAGAAAGACAGAGATGGAGAGAGAGGGGGAGAGGGAGAGGGAGAGACAGAAAGACAGAGAGACAGACAGAAACAGAGAGGGGGAGGGGGAGACAGAGAGAAAGGAAGAAAAAGAAAGAGGAGAGAAAAAGACAGAGAAGGAAGAGAAGGAGAGACAAGAGGAGAGGAGAGGGGAGGGGAGGGAAGAGGAGGGGAGGAGAGGAGAGGAGAGGGGAGGGGAGGG
>NC_058132.1:611719877-611761335 GCF_016433145.1 Gracilinanus agilis | reverse complement strand
AGGAGAGGAGAGGAGAGGAGAGGAGAGGAGAGGAGAGGAGAGGAGAGGAGAGGAGAGGAGAGGAGAGGAGAGGAGAACTCTGAAGAGGGTCTTGGGAAACATCTACAAAGAGGGAGCATAATGATGTCAATGATAAGCTAGCAAAGGAGATGGAGGAGCAGGGAAACAGATAAGAAGGGAAGCAAAACAATAGTGTCATGAAAACCCAGAGAGGAAAGATTGTCTAAGAGGAGAGGGAGGTCAACAGTGTCAAATGCAGCAGAAAGGTCAACAAGGATGACATCTGAGAAAAGGGCACCACATTTGTCAAATAAGAAATCATTGGTAACTTGGGAGATAGCAACTAAGGGAAAAGATAGAAATACAAACTATGAAAGAGAGAGAGAAGAGAGAATTAAGTGTCCTCAGCCTTTTATAGTTTGGCTGAAAAAGGAGAGATAGACAAGATTTTAGTTTGAGGGTTTGAAAGAGTCTAATGAAGGCTTGAGTGAGTCTTAGGCATGTTTGAAGGCAATAGGGAAGGGAGAAGTTGAAGATTAGATGCAATGATAACTGAGATTTCAGTTTGCTAAAGAATCCAAGAAGGCATGGGATCACGACCACATGGAGAGGAGTTGGCCTTGGAAAGAAGAAGAAACACAAGACTTTTTTATCAGAGACTTGGGGAAAGGAAGAGAAAAGGTGAAATAATGTCAAGGGGTTTAGGAATGAAAGAAAAGGGAAGAAGAGGCACCTCATTGCCAATTTTTCTCATTAAAGTAAGAGATAACATACTCAGCTTACAGAATGGAGAATGGGAAGTTGTGGGAGGTCTGAGTTAAGATGAGGTATTGAATAACTTCTGTGTAAAATGAGATAGGGAATCAATTAGGCAGGAATAAAGGATCATCCACTCTAGGAGTACAATGGTATCTTGGGGGGAGTTTGGGGGATGGATACATGGTACACCTTTAAACTTAATACAAATTTATCAACATTCCCTCCATCACTTTCTTGAGTGTACAACAGGAGTCAGCAAACTTTGACCCAAGAGTCAAATACAGCCCACAGTCTGCTTTTCTTGTTGTTCAGTCATTTTTCAGTTGTGTTCAATTCTTTGTGACCCCATTTGAGATTTTCTTGGCAAAGATACTAGAGTGGTTTGCTATTTACTTCTCCAGCATATTTTACAGAAGAGGAAACTGATGAAAACTGGGTCTAGTGATTTTCCCAGGGTTTCACAAATAGTAAGTATCTGAGGCCAAATTTAAACTCAGGAAGATGAGTCTTTCTGACTCTAAGATAGGCACTCTATCCATAGCACCATCTATCTGCTTTTGTTGGGCCTGCCAAAATTTCCATTTAAATTTATAAAGCCACTCAGCTTGTGAACCCTACAAAAACAGGCAGAAGGCTGGGTTTGGCCCCAGGGGCCATAGTTTGCTAAACTCTGTAAGACTAACAACACAACTCTGATTTGTAGCATTTTTAGAGGTGTAAATGCTCACAGTGAACATTTAACAATCGGCTTCCAAATTCTAGATGCAACTTTCTATACCTTTCCATCTTGTGTAATTTTCGTCTGTTGTCCCACAGATGCTCCAAGGGTATACATTGGTGAAGGGGCCCTTTTTCTAGGTCTCTTACCAGTATCTGGGCATCAGTTCAGTATGTAGGCAACCCCTCTCTTACCCCTTGTTCTCATTACATGAATTCCTCCTCCCCCCCCCCCCCCCCCTTTTCTGATTTTTCAACTTTGCTTTTAACTTTACCAAAGCACGGTGAACTTAAAACATCCAAAATCACAATGTATAGAAAAAAAAAAAAGGAAAACTTTAAGCCAACTTTTCTGAGTTGGAATATTATCTAAAGAATTCTCATTAAAGCACAATTAAGACATGGGCTTGGGAAGAGTAAGAAAAACAAAGATAAAAATTTTTATGCAAGAAGAGAAACATTTTATCATTTGACATATTGTGGGCTCAGACTGAAGTATGTAATTCCTCTGAGCCATCTGTATTAGGACAAACTATAATTAAGTGTGCCAATTATAATTTTCTTCTATATTTACCTTATATTGACTAGAGTTTGTAGTGTTTAGTCTATAGAGTATTTGTTTTATACTGCCTCATAATTTGATTGTACAAAGAATGTGAGAAGACCAATTAAGATTTGTGTGAACACATTCTGAAGCAAATTAGTTAAGACTTAGAACGCTTTCTTTACAAAGGAAGAAAGAGAAAAACAAAATAGCCAGTCTGCTATAAAAACTAGAAAGAACTTGGCTATACCAAAAAATCCATGATTTCATTGGGTCTGGGCACAGCCTCCATCGACACTAGTCGCAGGCTCTCTACACTTCGGTAGACAGTCTTTATAAATTATTACAGCCAAAAATTTCATCATCTGGTGGTTAACCCTCCAGTGGTGAGCCTCTCCCAATTTAGCTAGAGGGAGCCTCAGATGACAGTCCACTGTAAAGCCCATAATCAAAGTTTGCCTGCTTGGTAGAGCTTTCCAGAACTTAGACGCAGCTGGCACAGCCTACAAGGTCACCTCCACACCACAATGAGGAATTTCCTCCTCCATGGAAGAAAACTAGAGGATAAATTTACAAATGCTTCTTCAAAATGTTTGTTTCTGGAAAGTTCTACTAAGGCATCTTCAAGAATGTTCATCATAAGATTTCTTAAATACCCACCAGATCCTAATATTCTGGTTTTATGGGCTTTTACAGCTTACGTTGGCATTACACTTCTATGATTTCTAAAGCTATGTAAAACAGCAAAATGTAGTCTAATTTTGTTTGATGCCTAATTGCCACATTTGGATCCCTAGTGGGGAAAAGACAAAAAGTGCTGAAAAATATGGTCTCCAACAAGAAACTAAAGAGGCCAGAGTCTTACAGATCATTCAAAAATCATATGCCAGTATTTTATTATTAATATTCTAATCAAGAAAAGGTTGGAACATTTGAGAAAGTAGCTTACCTTGAACACCATGAAAAATAAAACCAGTTATATTAGTTAAGAAGCAATAAATTACACACATAATATTCACTCTAGAGTCAATTATCCATGTTCTACTATCTCATCATCTACTAATTACAGTATAGGTAAAATTAAATATCAAATTAGAGGAAAAGATAAAGCTATTGACCAAAAAATGGAAACTACACAAAAGTGAAGATAATTCTATCATCATTTCTTAGAGAAGTTCAATCAATGTAAAGCTGTAAGTGTAACAAGGCCAAAATTAGCCAGAAATGGCTTTAGCAAGATGCACAGAGAGTCACGACAGCCAATAGCAACACAGGTATGGGATAGAAATTCATTTTCAAAATATTATGGAGTAAGATCATGGAAAACTAGAAGCAAAGTTGCCTCACAGGTCAACAAAAAGTTTTGGGAGACAAAGGAATCCTGCAGAGAATATAAGGTGAAATGCTGCTAAGCCAGATTATCTAATAGAATTTAAAGATGGAATTGGAAAGACAGCAAATAGATTCAAAATGAGACAGAATTGCTATACTATTTATAGTGATCATTTTGGATCAGAAATGATAGTGAATCCACCATATTTGGACTCCTTCAATATTATGTAAGAATATCAGGAGGGAGGATGGAGAAAAAAGAGAGGAGGGAGAGGTGTCTATAGTTACTGACTATTCCTGATTTCTTTCTTTAAAAATCTTTAAGGAAATGGTATATCCATGCATTGAGGGTATCTTGATGAAAACATGACATAGGTATAGGCAAGACCTGGCAAATTATTTTCTATAATCTTTACAGTCATCAAATTGAGATACAGACCGCATGAGACTTAAGAAGCAGCAAGGTAACAACGTGGAAGAATAAATCTAGACCTTATCTCCATTCCAACAGATTCAGTTATCATATATCTCTTGCCAAACAAGCAAAATATTAAAAAACAAAGAAACTATCGTTTCTAATTGCTTTTTGTGTCCATGGATTATCAGTGGAATTGGGTGTCCTTATATACAATTCACCCTCTTCCAGATTATTGTATGAGAGGGACACCTTTGAGACAAGAACTATATTTCCTGTGAAGTTCCAGGTCTTCAGTATGAACATGATAGTTCCTATGAGACTATGTATCTATACTGCAGAAATTTATGTCATGAAGTGTGGATTCTGTTGCAAGGAGAATCTTAAGGAGAATGAGATGGGAAATGATCATAGTGGTACCCACTACAGGAAAGGGTACAGTAGCATCCCAGTTGGCTTTTAACTTATAACAAGAATAAACTAATGAGAACAGAGAGAAAGACTTCAAGTTTTGTCTGATGGTAGAAAGGGGGACTATATTGAATTGTTCTCAGAATTGTCCACAGGATTGATCACAAAAACTACCTTTGACATCTTCTGATTAATTTAATTCAGTCATTCTAGTAAAGAAATTGGAAGCTGAGACAGATGAATTATAATTCCTTTTCCAGGGACTGTCTTTTGGCTCTTGTTTTATCGTCAACCTATAACACAGTGCCTGGAACATAGCAGGCCCTTAATAAATGTTAATTGATTGATTACTGATTGATCCAGTTGATTCTCTAGTAATCACGTAACATTGGCCAAACCATTTAACCTATCTCTGCCTTAATTTCTTTATGTATAAAATTGGAATAACACTAGTCTTTTGTTGATATGTTAGGAAGACAGTGAGGTAATCAATGCCAAAACACTTTTAAGTTTTCTGGAAGAAATGAACTATATAAACTTTTTTTTAAATTTAAACATTTATTAATAATCATTTTTAATATGGTTACATGATTCATGCTCCTACTTTCCCCTTCACCCCCCACACTCCCCCCACCCATGGCCGACGCACATTTCCACTGGTTTTGTCATGTGTCCTTGTGATCAAGACCTATTTCCAAATTGTTGGTGGTTGCATTGGTGTGGTAGTTTCGAGTCCACATCCCCAATCATGTCCACCCCAACCCATGCGTTCAAGCAGTTGCTTTTCTTATATGTTTCCTCTCCTGCAGTTCTTCCTCTGAATGTAGGTAGCGTTCTTTACCATAAATCCCTCAGAGCTGTCCTGGGTCATTGCATTGTTGCTGGTACAGAAGCCCATTACATTCAATTTTACCATAGTATATCAGTCTCTGTGTACAATGTTCTTCTGGCTCTGCTCCTTTCGCTCTGCATCAGTTCCTGGAGGTCTCTCCAGTTCGCCTGGAACTCCTCCAGTTTATTATTCCTTTGAGCACAATAGTATTCCATCACCAGTATATACCACAGTTTGTTCAGCCATTCCCCAATTGAAGGACATCCCCTCCTTTTCCAGTTTGTTGACACCACAAAAAGCGCAGCTATAAATATTTTCATACAAGTCTGTTTATCTATGATCTCTTTGGGGTACAAACCCAACAATGGTATGGCTGGATCAAAGGGCAGGCATTCTTTTATAGCCCTTTGAGCATGATTCCAAATTGCCAGCCAGAATGGCTGGATCAGTTCACAACTCCACCAGCAATGCATTAATGTCCCAATTTTGCCACATCCCCTCCAACATTCATTACTCTCCCCTTCTTTCATTTTAGCCAATCTGCTAGGTGTGAGGTGATACCTCAGAGTTGTTTTGATTTGCATTTCTCTAATTATTAGAGATTTGGAACACTTTCTCATGTACTTATTGATACTTTTGATTTCTTTACCTGAAAATCGCCTATTTATGTCTCTTGCCCATTTATCAATTGGGGAATGGCTTGATTTTTTATGCAATTGCTTTAACTCCTTGTATATTTGAGTAATTAGACCCCTGTCAGAGTTTTTCGTTATAAAGATTTTTTCCCAATTTGTTGTTTCCCTTCTGATTTTGACTACATTGTTTTTGTTTGTACAAAAGCTTTTTAGTTTAATATAATCAAAACCATTTAATTTACATTTTGTAATTTTCTCTAACTCTTGCTTGGTTTTAAAGTCTTTCCTTTCCCAGAGATCTGACAAGTATACTATTCTGTGTTCACTTAACTTATTTATAGTTTCCCTCTTTATATTCAAGTCGTTCACCCATTCTGAATTTATCTTGGTGTAGGGTGTGAGATGTTGATCTAGACTAATCTCTCCCATATTGTTTTCCATATATAAACTTTTAATATGCATAGTATCATCATTTTTTTAGCCAGATATACTATTTCATTGGTGTAGGGAACTGCCCAATAAGGAAAACTCCTTCTACCAATACAGATGGTCAGCTGCACTGCAATTTATAGTGTTAGCGCATCATGTTGGACATCCAGAGGACAAATGACTCTTAACTAGAGTCATAGCCAGTATATATAACATCTAGATATTCTTAATTCCCGGGTCAGCTCTCTATTTACTATTATTATTACTATATTATTTGATTTTTACAGTGAAGATAAATCTTGTCTTAATCCCTCATAATAGCAAGATCTTACTGGCCAAATATATTAAAATACCATATTTTGGGGGAATATGAAAGATATAGGTTTTTTCAGAAAAAAATACAATTGGATAAGATTAGCATTTTCAAGGAAAGGCAATGGAAAGATCTTTGTACTTAGTTTAAATCAAGATAAGGAAAGAAAATCACCACCTTTTATCTGTATCCATCTTAATACAGGAAGAGTTCATCCTGTCAAGAATTGTAAAAATCCAAAGATCCTTTGAACTGAAAAGCATAATTTTCTTTATTACCTGCTTTTCAAACAATTAAAAATCGGATAGAATGCAAAGATATTCGAGGAAGAAAGGCCATTTGTTCTTCCTACTTCCTTCCCATCAGGAAATCATTCATCATCTAAGCTAAGATTTTTTATGAATAAAAGATTTTGGGAACAAGAAATTTGTACTTTGCTATGCACATAACAAACAGTATGCTACAGGCTAACAATACAACATGAGGAAGAAGACAACCCCTAGAAAAGGAACTATAATTCATCTTTCACAACTTCCAATCTCTCCAATCTAGAATGATTGAATAAAATTAAACAAAAGAACAAAAGATGTTATAGTTTCATAATTGAGGAATATATATGTACATATATAAGTTATATATGTATGAGTGATTTACATCTCATAAGAAAACAAAATTTCTCAATTTGAAAAAAAAGCAAGAGCCTAACAATTCAACTTAAAAAGTTTTACGTGCCTGCTATGTATCAGACACTGTGCTTATCCTTAGGGATACAAAGGCAAAAAGGAAATTGTCGCTGCCCTCTAGGAACTTACATTCCATTAGGATTTTATTTTTGCCCATTTATTCTTTAATTAATTTAGACCCTTTTTAATTTTTTAAACTGTACTTTTCTGGGGGAGGATGTGGTGTAATAAGTCTTTATTATATATTACTTTTTATATATACTAAACATAATCTTCAATTGAAAATTCAAGGAAATTAAATTCAGAAACATATGACTACTCTTCCTTCCCATGAATTTCTTTCAACAAAAAAATGAAAACAATGTCGCCACAATTTTTCTTCTTACACTTACTGGAAACAAAGAAAGTCTTCCTGTTCTCTGAAAGACATTGAAATGCAGCTTGCTTTGGGAAATCCAGAGACAAGTATTAGGACTGATCCACCAAGTCATTTGTCCTCTGTTACACTCTTCCCAACTTTGTAGTTTGGAGCCACTACGTTACAGAAATCCAGTTCATGATTAAAGAACTTTCTTAAGAAAATGAGGGACAGTCAGAATTGCATATCATTAATGTGTCTGAAAAAAAAATCAAGATAGGTAAAAATTAAATTTAGCAAATATTACATTTTTAAATTTTCATTTCATTCTGCTAAGCTTTTCTTCCACGAGTTTAAATAAATAACTCAGTGATATTCCATGTGAGGAGGGGGAGAGGGAAGGTTGTTTACCACTTTGTACCCCACTCTGTAAAAATATCTTCCAGAGTTCCCAAAGAAGTCAGTCTTACAGACTATACATGTCACTTGAGTATGAACAGCAGACTTAAAATCAATGTGGTTTTTAAGATTTAATTATCTTTCCAGTTAGAGATAATAGATTAGCTTACTTACAAGTGATTCTGTAATGAAAGAAAACTGTGGCAAATACTTTTATCTAGATCAAGGAAATGTCTCAATCTCCAGTAGTTTAAAAAAGGGGAGGGAAGAATATTTTTAAGTAAATAAAAGGATAAAACTATTCTGACATCCCTATTTAGCACAATCAAATATTCCTTCATTTTTGCTAACAGGACATTATTTCTCAAACTTTTGAATCATATTTATTTTAATGGAGTTAAAGAAATTTCTTCCTAGTCTTAGAGTGGGTAGGGTTTTTTAAGTTCTTGTATGTATATTATTCTAATGCAGTTGGGGAAGAGAAAATATCCCAAACTATCATGTTTTTCATTCACTAAATATTTTCCTGACCACTGATTAACTTCTCTTAGAATCTATGTATTTTAAGTAAACTTTCTCCTGTATGTTTATTGTACTTATGCACTGATTTCCAGGTATCCTTGTGTGGGAATACCTGATTTCCCAGAAACTTGAGAAAACGTCTACAATGACCCTTTTTTACTTTTAAAGGAAAAACACTGTCTTGTCAGGTAATGATGAGAACTAAAAAAAACTCAGACCAGACAGACAGAGAACAAGTACTCTAAGTTTAGGAAAATCCACAATGCTCTTCCAACTTAAAATGTCAGTTGCATTGGTCCCACAAGAGAGATTATTTTGTACTACTTTTAGGAAACCCACATTTGACTCTATTCCCTTTTTTGTTTTATCACTGACAAAAGGCTTTTGTTTTGTCATTTTAACAGGCTGAGTGTTTTCCAAATCCTAGCATCAAGATTGCCTTATGGAAAAGGCTGGATGTGAGGCTTTCAGAGAAAATATCTCCAGAGATAAACAGTTATTGGTTACCAGTCAAGTTCCATTTTTTCCCCTGAAAGAAAACATAATTAATATACCTTTTTAAATAAGTGTAGAAAAATTTCAGGTTCTCATCTATTACAAATTATTGAAAGAAGCTGCAATCTCTTCTTTGGAAACCTATAAAAGCAAAATGATTTATAGTTCTCAAGAATATCCACTAAAGTTCTATTCAAAGACTCCATCAGAGCTCTGAAATAAACCTAGATTTTCTAAGGCCATCTCCATGAAATATAAGCATTGATAGGCACATGTCAGGTGAAGAGGTGTTAAGTGTGAGCTTGGTGAGGAGGCCACATATCTGTCTATTGTCTGAGGAATGGCCTGCCTAAATTTAGAAAGACTGATCACAAAGTTGGCGGTGTGCAGTGGTGTGCAGGAGCCAGTTTATGCAAACCCAAGAGAGTCCATTGTTAAATTTTCATTGTGAGCATTTATATCTTAGAAACTAGTAAATGCTACTGGTTGTGGCTTGATTAATTTTGGTAAGGATTGCCTAAACTTAAACTGATTTAAAGTTAAAGGTGTATCAGGAATATCATTATATATAAATACACATACATACATAAGTATATAAATACATATATACAATATTTACATGTAAGTGTATATGTGAATATATATAAATATATCATATAGATATAGACTATAGATATGCATTCCCTTAAGGAGCCAGGTGTGGAACATTTCCCAGCAAACCAGTAGCTTTCAAAGATTACCATACCAAGTCATTGAAAGACTATGATCTCTGCTTGAGGGAAGAGTATTCACCCTAATCACATCATGAATTCTTGAAGTAGGGACTGAGAGATGTGGTCCTGTCTGAACTGAGAGCCTTCTTAAAATGGTCATTCAAGTTAAAACCAGTGGAAATACACATCTGCCATGGGGACGAGGGGGAAGTCGGGGGGGGGGGTGAAGGGGAAAGTAAGAGCATGAATTATGTAACCATGTTAACTTTTCAAAAAATAAATATTAATAAATGTTTAAAAAAGTGATCATTCAGGGTAGCTCAGTGGATTGAGAGCCAGGCCTAGAGACAGGAGGTCCTAGGTTCAAATCCAGCCTCAGACACTTCCCAGCTGTGTGACCCTGGGCAAGTCACTTGACCCCCATTGCCTACCCTTATTTACTTCCACCTGTAAGTCAATACACAGAAGTTAAGGGTTTAAAATTTAAAAAAAAAAAAAGTGATCATTCAATGTTGCCTTCCCACCTTGTGATTGTAGAAGGAAATAAGGGGACTTTTCAGTGGGAGGGTGTTTGACAGAAGCTCTCCATGTTCTCCTGGAAAATATAATTCAGAGATGGAAAATGGTTTGAGTTCTTTTAATTTTACTTGATTAAGTGGATATTTCCAAATGCTATTCTCCCCTCTCCCCACCAGGGGAAAAAAAGCAGACAGACATGCTTTGGGGCTACTAATCTCCATCTACTCTTATTGTATTTGTCCAGAAGAACCAAGATTTAGATATTGGAAAACACATTCTCTGATACAGAGGAGGAAACTGATGGTTAGAGAAATGAAGTAATTGTCCAGGATCACAGAGATAGTAAGTGGCATGGTTCGGTTTAGAGATGAAGAAACCAGGGGACTTAAGAGTTAATTGAATTTCCCAAGATGGCAAAACTACAAGCACACAACTAAGGTAGCATGGTGAATAGGACACTGGACTTGAGTCAGGAAGACTTGGGTTCAAATATCACCTCAGATAATTAATGTGTGACTCTGGGCAAGACTCTAATCTCTCTATGCCTCATTTTTCTGATGGGGGATACTAGTTGTACTTGCTGGCACTGGAGTTCTTTTGTTTTGTTTTGTTTTGTTTTGTTTTGTTTTGTTTTGTTGTTTTGTTTTGTTTTGAAACCCTTAATTTCTGTCTTAGAATCAATATACTGTATTGGCTCCAAGGCAGAAGAGCAGTAAGGGTTAGACAATGGGGGTTAAGTGACTTGCCCAGGGTCACACCGCCAAGAAGTATCTGAAGTCACATTTGAACCCAAGGACCTCCCATTTCCAGGCCCCGTTCTCAATCCACTGAGTCATGTAACTTCCCCCTGAGTCCTTCTAGCTCTAATTCTATGACCAAAGATTGGAATGTAAGCATTTGGCACAATGGCACAGAGTAGTTACTTTACAAATGCTTACTGATTGACTAATCAATGTCCAGGGATCTTTCTTCTACAGAAGAAAGGACTGTATGTGTTGTATATAATGCACCTTTTGGATAAGCGTAGAATACCTTTCTCTTAGGTTCATTCTGTTATTTTCTGGCTCTGAAGTGGGCAGTGTTTATTTGCTTCTATTTATCCTTGTTCAGTCCTAGGTTGATTTTTATTTTGCTGACTGCCATGAAGATGCCATGATTATCTTATTTAAAGGAAGAGATTCCTAGCTCTTAAAAAAATCACTAAGCTTTTTTTTTCATTCCTGGATCTTGAAGTGAACTCATATATCCATGCCTTTCACCTGTCCTAGGTCATCGAGGGCTTGGCAGGTGTGGCAATTATAGAGCAAAGAGCTAGAGCGGAGCAAGAAGGATACCTAATGAGGATGGAAAGGATCCCAAGTCTAGAACCGCAGCCCAAAGTGAAGAAAGAGTCTGAGGGAAGCCGAGAAAGGTCAGCCTGGACCCGGGACAGTGGGCAATCTCTGGACTCTTGCTCAGTTTGCAAATGGGAAGCGGTTGGTTGGTGACTTTGGTTTGTCTTCCCACAAATACCACTGGAGTGAGTAGACTTTTTCTGCTGAGGTGATGCAATGTTCTTAAACTAGAAAAAAGAAAAGAAAGAAGGAAAGAAGAAAAAAAGAGAAAGAGGAGAAAAACTTGGAATATCCTCACTTTGCACAGCTCGCATCGCTCTCTTTCCTGCTTCTCTCCTGCCCCTCACCCCAGAAAAGGGGGGTGGGGGAAAGAAGAGGAAAAAAGTTTGGCGACTGTTAACCCAAAAAAAAAAAAAAAAAAAAAAAAAAAAAGTAAAAAAAAAGTTCTCTTTTTCCCTCAGCCTGGCCCGCGATCAGCATCTCTTTTGTTAGCGGCCCGGCACAGCCTTCCCTCCGTGACGTCACGGAGCTCCTGGACCAATCGGCGAGGTGCTGGCCCCGGCTAGGGAATCGGGCGGGTCCCACCTCCTCCGGCTCGCCAGTGGCCTCGCGGGGGTCGGGAGCTGAGGGTCCCATATAAACCCCCGCGCGCTGGGGCTCTGCCGCTCGCACAGGCTGCAGGGTTCAAGAGGGGTGCACTGCACTGGGGAGCAGAGCGACCTGCGGCAGCCCCATCTTCAGTTTTTCCTTCCCAGGCCCCTTTCCCTCCCCTTCCCCACCCTTGGTCCCCTACCTTTCCAGAGGAGTCCAGGGCACGCCAGCTCTCCATGCAACTTGGTCTCTCGCGGGCTGCAGAGTAAACCAGAAACTTAGGGTGGGGGTGCAGTTTGTCTCTGGAGGAGTCTCTCACTCCCGCTTTGCAAGATGCACGGGGACCCAGTCCCGGGACGGCGGCTGCTGCTGCTGCTGCTGCTTGCGCTATGTCTGGGGGCATCAGTGCAAGGCGCAAAGGCGACGAAAAAACGGAGGCAAACTCAGCAAATGATTCAGCCTCCTTCCCCGGTGGCTGTCAGCCAAAGCAAAAGTGAGTAACTTACTCAGAGAAAAGACTTTCTCCCAGATTGGGACAAGTTCTCCCGAAGTTGGAGAAAACTTTTCTCAGTCCGTTAAATGGATTTTCTTAAAGAACTATAGGCTATAGGTACAAAGCCTTTCCAGGGACGTCTGTGCCTGCTCCACGACTAATCTTGGGTTCCTTCTCTAAAAGATCTAAGTTCTCTGGAGATAGGGTGTAATGAAGGGGGCTGGGGGAGGTTACTTCATTGGAAAGCCCATCAGTCCTGTAGATCGGACGCCTTTCCATCCAGTTAGTACTTTTAAGGATGAATCTGAGCAATGGGCGTTTTCTCAGAATGTCCATTCAGGATTTAGGTGGCCCTAATGGACACTTTGCATTTTTCTCTTTGCGTCATTTTTAACTGGCAAAAGAAGGTTGGGGGTGTGGGGAAGGAGTGCCTGCAAAATCTGCTACTGTTCTTTAACCAACTCTAAAACTTGGGCGTTCGGTTCGAATTGCCTTCAGCCCCTGGAGATACTTTACTGTGTAAGGAAGATGGAATTTCTTTTTCATCTTGGAGAGTGAACAGTTTTTCAATGGTCTAATGGAAACCACTAAAACTTGCTGAGTGGGACATGTTTCTGTCATTAATCACTGCTCCACTTACCTCCACAATAGCAATGTGGCTTAAGGGAACTTGCTTTTCTTTTTCTCTTTTAGTGAAGCCTCCAACTGTCTGTTTTTAGAACCGTTTTCACTGGACAGTTGGAAGTCATTTCACCAAGTAAGATTTAGCTCAGTAACAAGACCAAAACCCATCCCTGCTCCCTAAATATTCATTTCTCTTGGCCCCAAAGATTGCTAGACAACTTTTTTTTTAACTCATTGCTGCCATGTCCTTATGGATGATGTGCTGGTGCTCTGAAGGCTATTTTTATGAACTCGTTTATCCATTCTCTTCTCATCATAGCTATTTTAGTTTCCCTATTAACCTTACTTTGTTTCTTTATTTCATTATTGTCCATTTAGTTGGGATGAAAAGTTTCCCTTTCCATACATGAAATGGAAAGTCAGTAGAAAATACTTTTTTTTCCCCCTACTCATTGCAGCTGGCTGTTATGATAATGGAAAACACTATCAGATCAACCAACAATGGGAGAGAACTTACCTGGGCAATGCACTGGTTTGTACCTGCTATGGAGGCAGCAGAGGTTTCAACTGTGAGAGCAAACCTGAAGGTAAGTGAAATTGTTAATTTCCTTTTGTTAGATGGAGAAGTGCTGAGTGTTGATTAACTAGACAGAGAAATTACAAATTAAATTTCTATGGGACTTTCCTTAGCTTGGAGTTTTTTAATGCTACAATCTGTAATTTTTAATACCTAAAAATACTTTTAAGAACTTATTTTTGTACACTCATCTCTGTCTTAGAAGTAAAATCTAATGTAAAAGTAATTTTTACTTCTAAAAAGAACGAATTGCTTCCTAAGCCTCCTTCTAGTCCGTATTTCAATGAAAAATAGATTTATTATTTGTCCCCCAAATAAAATTGTAATTATCACTATATATATCTATAGCTATCAGCATTTAAATATTTACGGGAAAGGGACTGGACATGAATGTTTACTGGGACCTTCCTAATTGAGGAAACTCCCTCAACCAAGCAGGTTGGCACCTTTTTGCCATCTTATAGTCAAAAAGTCTTTTTTTTAAAACCCTCACCTTCCATCTTAAAATCAATACTGTGTATTGGTTCTAAGGCAGAAGAGCAGTAAGAGCTAGGCAACAGGGCTCAAGTGACTTGCCCAGGGTCACACAGCTTGGAAGTGCCTGAGGTCATATTTGAAACCAGGACCTCCAGTCTCTAGGCCTGGCTCTCAATCCACTGGGCTACCCAGCTGCCCCCCTAAAAGTCTTAAATATTTAACTGCATAGAAGTAATTTTTGTGGATCAGAATACCTATGAGGAGGAACAAATATCTTCACATTTCAGAAGTGATTTGTCAATTATGCCTTTAAACCTGGCCTCTCACTTCCTAAAACAAACTTTTCCCCTAAGTAATCATTGATGTTTTTCTCCTTTAGACTGTCAAAAACTCACCAAAAAAGAACCATTATTGGAACTATAATGGAAATGTTATTAAATAATAATTTTGGTTGTCCAGTGGCAGGGAGTGAGGGGGGAAGGCATTAACAAACTATAGACTAATGTATAACACTCCAGTTTAATTCCTGAGTCAAGCATCTATATCTGAAATCTCTTCCCTAATAGCATAATGAGTCAGAAACACAATACTTTATATGGCACCTATTCTTTACAACGGAAATCAAGTCATAAAAACAATTTCAGAATTTGAGTAAGGTCATAGACCAGGAGGAGAATTTTAATCTCCTTAACTCATGTCCTTTGCTTTTCTTTATCCACTCTGCCATGTTATTCTCTAGAATGGGAAATGGGTCTTTGTACAGATGAAAGCCTAGGAATGTAAAAGTTATTCCTATAATGTTCCCTCTCAGCTGAAGAAACATGCTTCGACAAATATACTGGAAATACCTACAGGGTTGGGGACACTTACGAGCGCCCAAAGGACTCAATGATTTGGGATTGTACCTGCATTGGGGCTGGCCGAGGGAGAATCAGCTGTACCATTGCAAGTAAGAACACAACTATGACTTCTTTTCTTTCTAACACCATATGCCTCCTGGAAAAGTTCACTTAGTTCAGCAAAATGTGACTGTCCCTATTAGAGTGAAGTCAATTTCAATCACAAATAACTTTCTACTATTGTTAAAATGGATAATCCATTTTATGGATGCCCCTGAGCATCTTGTGCTCCTTGTACACAGCTCCCCAGCCAGGATCTGGAATGGTTTTGTGTGTTTGTACCTGTGTCTGTCTGTATCTTTGGCTCCATTTCAGAATATAAATTAATTGAAGAATTATGTGATACCTATTCCCTACTTAGAACAGATAAGGCAGTCAAAGCAATACCATATAGATTAAAGAAGAAAGTGTGCAAATTTTTTGTAACTTTATACATGACAGGTTAACCTCTTCATCAGTTTAACTGATTCATACATTTTTACCTTTTACATAATTTGAATGATGATCTTTAGCAGTTGTTAAACTCGGGAAAAATTACTTTTACTCATTGTTTTTGTTTTCATTGATATAGTTAATGGATACATTCCAATTTCTTAATGTTTAATACATTCTTCTGAAAATAGAACTCTTCTGTATTTCTGAAGGGAAATATAATCAAATATCCCAAAGTGTCCAATAGTGAGGGTGCTTTAAAGACTGCCACTTCTCATTAGTCCTAATAGGGTCAGTGAATTCATTTAGTTTGATCTGCTAAGTGTTATCAGCTGGTTCAACTAGAAGGTTGTTTTGTGTGTGTGTGTATGTATGTGTTTATGCTTTAATCATTTTAAAAATCAAAAACCATACTCAGATATTCACTTATGATTTAGGCCAGATCAACTCTCCTAATATTTTGGTTTGAAGATTTCCAAATTTAGAGGCTTAGGGTTTTCTCTAAATTTCTTCTCTCTTTTCCTTTCTCTGTCTCTGTCACTGTCTTTCTATCTGTCTCTGTCTCTGTCTGTCTCTCTCTCCATGTTTTACTACAGTGTCTTGATTTAGAACCATCAATTTAGAAATAGAAGACTCCATCGATGTCATTTAGTTGAGGTAATTGAGTCTCAGAGAAATTAAGTGACTTACCCAAGATAACATAGGCTATAAGCTTCAGAGTCCAAGATTTGAACACAGGTCCACTGACTCCAAATCCCATGGTCTTTCCATTGCACCAGTGAGTATAATGTTTCTGGGAAAGAATCTGAGGTTTTCCTTTGTAATGTTTTCCCCATAATTGTATTTCCACTTCCAAGTGTGTTAGACTGAGATAAGCATGAAAATAACTCCCTAGTGGTGTTTCTGCTCACTCCAGAAAGGAGGAATAAAATGTATGAAGCACTATCTCCATTAGAAATAGAATTGAGATCAATCCAGCTGTTGGAGGGGGACACGCTCACCCTGTCCTTTTCATTTATTTATTTATTTGATTCAACCTGATCTTAGAAATTAGATTTCCTGTGATCTTCCAGGGAAGCAAAGATCTAAAGTATATTTTGTGACTAGGGCCCTTATCAACCATTCCAGTTTTCTAGTAGGTATTCTATTAATGAAATAACTGGAAACGTTAAGGACAGTTAACAGTTGCTCATACCTTATTACCTCTCTAACAAGGGAAGGTATGGTATGGGCACTTCCATTTTATCTTATATTTTAGAAGCATTTCATAATCTCTCAAGATACTTTCTTTATGTAACAACCCACTGAGAATAGAAATTTTATTGTCTCCATTTTAGTGAGGAAACTGAGTTTCAAAGAAATTGAGTGACCCAAAATCTCATCTCTTGTTAATAGGAGTTCTGACACTTGAACCTAAGCCTTCTACCTTAAAATCCAGGCAATGTACTGTTTGCTTCTCTATAAGTTAGCATGTGGAGCTACACTGCTTTGAAAATAACCCAGGAAAAGTAATGCCTTCTGTTCTTGACCCTCTTGACAACAAGGAATTAATCTAATTTTCTTTTTAATCAAAAAAATCAGATCGCTGTCATGAAGGGGGTCAGTCCTACAAGATAGGTGACACTTGGCGCCGACCACATGAGACAGGAGGCTACATGCTTGAGTGTGTTTGTCTTGGTAATGGAAAAGGAGAATGGACCTGCAAACCTGTAGGTATGTGAATTATGTGACTTTTAAAGGTGGGAAAAGGGAACAGCTTTCAAGTAAAGGTGGACAGGAATTACATCTAAATGGACCCAAGCTCATAGGACAAGGACCTATGTCCTGCTGAAAAAATGGAATTGAGTCAGAATTCCAAATTTTACATTATCTAAATTTTGCTGGGTAAAGTGGTGATTGGGATCACAGGTATATAGAACTGGAAGATTCCACAGAGGCTATCTAATCTAATTCCTTCCTTTTACAGAAGAGGAAACTGAGGTCTAGAAAAGTTAGGAGACTTGCCTACACTCACACAGGTAATAAGTATCAGAGGCAAGATTTAAAAACAGCCAGATCCTCTAATTCCAGAGAAAGCATAAATGTATCACATTGCCTCAGAATAATAGAATTCTAACTATGTCTCCAAA
This sequence comes from Gracilinanus agilis, assembly GCF_016433145.1. Classification (NCBI taxonomy): domain Eukaryota; kingdom Metazoa; phylum Chordata; class Mammalia; order Didelphimorphia; family Didelphidae; genus Gracilinanus; species Gracilinanus agilis. Next base: position 611,743,703 of record NC_058132.1, on the reverse strand, counting down.
AAATATCAGACAGAATTGTTAGGACGAGGAGCCATTTGCCTGAGGGGAGGGGAACATTTCTGACACCTGATATCTAATTCCTTTGAGATTCAGAACACCCTTTAGGCTATGTTGTAAATTATTTATATAGGAAAAAAATTGCAGGATTTTTGGGTTTTTTACCATCTTTATAATAATAGCTCCTGAACTATTACACAAAATGTTCTACTATTTCATCCCTGAACTACCTTCTTGAAACTGCAGAAATGTATAGGAACTTTAAAAAATTGAAACCTTTACTCAAATATGAGAATGAAAAAAATAAAAGCCTTGAACTTTAAACTGTACTAACTTTGCCAGTAATTACCAACTCAAAGGATTCAGGATTTTTTAAATAAAAGTTGGAAATTTGGAATGGCTTTTTGTCTATGGTCATTCCAATGAAGTTTGGAATTTTATTCTTTTAGATTGTTTTCAGTCTTACATGAAAAAAAATCTGGCTTTAAAGTTCTGATGAAAATAACATTCTTCAACTGAAAAATGATGGCAAAAGTCTTAATATAAATAGATAAAATGTAGATAATTCTCTTCGTTGGTACAATAAAATGATTTATCTCACATGTCGCATGCAGCCACTTTTATTGTTGGTTAGCTGTTGCAGTCTATCCATGACCTGATTTTGGCAATGGATTGGTTCTTTTTTTAAAAAAATGTGGCAAGATTTCTGCTTACCTCTACACTTTAAATTAGAAAGAGGTTGTAAAATTCTGAATAACATTTCTTTTTGTTCCATAGCTGAGAGATGCTATGACAACACTGCTGGGACTTCCTATGTTGTTGGAGAGACTTGGGAGAAACCCTATCAAGGGTGGATGATGGTGGATTGTACCTGTTTAGGAGAAGGCAGTGGACGCATCACATGTACCTCCAGAAGTATGTTTTGTTTATTTCTAGAAACTTCACATAGAGTGATAGATATTTGGTCAATGTTCAAAACAATGCAATGCAATGTTTGCTATGATCCAGAGTTCAGACACTAAGGTAAAGTCTTCATAGGGAAAAATGCATCCAGAATTACTTTACTTTGCCCAGTGAATGATAGAGTGAAGAATAAACAGTGGCAACAGCTTCTAGACAGAAAGGGCTGTCTTCTACATTAAACTAGCTATCCATGGAAGCAGTTTAAAGTCAGTAATTTTAAAAATTCTGTACATCAATGAACCCAGTGTCTCCCCAGTGTTGGAAGGGAATAAGCAAGGTAGAAGAAAAGAAAAAGGTGAATAAAGTATTTGGTTCTGAGAAAAGTATTTGGTTCGGAAGAAAATTTGGGAATGGTATCCCAGGATATCCAAAGGCTTTTTAAGATGGGGAAAACTTAAATCAATATCATCCATCTCCTTCCTTTCCCTTCTTGTTATTTTATTCTTAGTTCTTTAGATTCATTTCATACTTGGCACCCCTTCTCCAGACTCCCGCCCTATCCTTCTTCACTTACTTTCTATTGAGAATCAAAACCCTTGATGGCTCAAGTGAGGTACAAAAAGACCTCCTTTGCTTTCTTTTAACAGAAAATGCAATCTGATGTAATTCTTAGAACTCAAAAAGACTTGCACAGATTTTTCAAAATCAAATCTTAGTTGTAGGAAACATCTGCCACCTGGTTCTAGTGTTTGCAGTATCTATGTTACAGGCTAAACAAACATGATATTCAGAGAAGAATGAACCAATCATCCGTTGAAAGGGAGCCCATAGAAATTAATCATCTGCGAAGAAGGGGGACCTCAATATTTTTTCAGATGTCCTGATAACTTGAGCTGGAAATCATCAACCATCTTCACCCTCTCTTGATTATGTTAAAGTAGGATCCAGATCAAAAACATTCGTGAAGGAAAAGGTTCACTTAATCTGATGTCTCTGCTTTTACAATTTGGGACATTTAAGGTTTAGCAAATAGAAGCAAAGCACTAAAATGTGAGTCTTCTTGGTGGGGATTTGAACTTTGAATGGTGCCTATCTCTTGGCTGAATTACTGGGAGAAAAATTAACTTGAAGTCAAAACAAGTTGTTTGAAGTGGCTAACTGCAGTGAAGTATGACTTCTCCTCTCTGGGGCCTTTAAAAGACTTGAAAACAAGCTGTAAAATACCTGGTCTTTTGAATCTTTGTCATTCAGTTCTCCTAAAACTTCCATGTGAGATCATTTGTTGCCTTAGGGATCCAAGGCTTTTCATAGCTTTGAACTAATGAAAACTGTAAGGTTTTGCAGAATCAAAATAGTAAGGATCAGAGGGCAACTTATAAAAATATAAATATATAAATCTGAATTTGAGAATTCATTATTAACTTGTCTAAGCTACTCTTTTTTTAATCTTGTGTGATATGGTTATCTTTTGAGGATCCTTAGGGTTTTCTTATTAGAATTTTTGATATATGTAAGCCAAAAAAAAGCAACAAATCAAGCCACATCTTATGTCATGTTGCAGTGAAAAGAGTATTTCATTTGCTATAAGAAAGAAATGGGTTCACATCAGTACTTTGATAACTGTCTGTGTCACCTTGGGCAAAATTTTCATTTGATCTCTTTATGCCTCAGTTTCCTTACCTTAAAATGAGGAGGTTGGATGAGATCATTTCTAAGGTCTCTACCAATTCTATATTTAATTCAAGAAGTATTTTTTAAGCGCCCACTAAGTTCCAGGACTTGATCCTAGGTGCTAGAGATACAAAGATTACACTGTTTTTGTTTAGTCATTTTTCAATCACATCCAACTCTTTGTGACCCCATTTGGGGTTTTCTTGGCACAGATTCTGGAGGAGTTTGTCATTTTCTTCTCCAGATCATTTGGCAGATGAGGAAATGGAGGCAAACAGGGTTAAGTGATTTAACCGGGGTCACAGAGGTAGTAAGTATCTGAACTCATATTTGAACTCAGGAAGATGAGTCTATCTAACTCCAGACCTGGCACTCAACCTACTATGCCACCTAGCTTTCCCTACACAATGTGTACCATTGCGAAATGTAAGCTGCACAACATTTGCTCTCTTCTGGTCAATCCTTTTGACTGGAATTGGACCATGTCATAGTTTTGAACCATGTTAGTTAATCCTTTGTAATTATAATCAGTAGAATTTCCATACCTAATGGTGGTATTCCAGCTTCAAAGTAAATGGAATGCTCTAAAAAAGAAAAATATATCCATTGCTAATGCTTTTGTTCTTCTAGAACTATGAGGAGAGAAGGATATCTTGAGAGAGAAAAATTGATTCGACAAAGTATTAGGAAACTTTAATATTTGGGGCAAGATCCTATGGTTGGTTACATGGGAGAAGTGAAAGATGGGTATGACAAGTCTAATAGAGGAGATGAGATACTAAAAAAATGATAAAAATAAGAATATGTTAAGCGCCATAAGAGATACCAGCCAAACACTATGGGAAGTCAAGAGTTCATAGATTTGGAGCCAGAAGGAGTCTTGGGAGACCATCTAGTCCAATCCTCTTTCTCAACTTCGGTAGTAAGTTTTAGAGTTAAGAGTTCAGATCCAAGATCTCCACTCCTAAACCAGTACTCTTCCAGCAGCATCACATTATAACCCCAAATGGGGGAAAGAGTGAAGGGAATGAATATTAACTCCTAGAGAGTGATGATTATTTCATCCTTTGTCTTTGTATCCCCTTAGCACAATGCTTATTATACATGACAGGGACTTAATAAATGCTTGATGGTCGATTGATTTGAACTCTTACCCACATTCTGGGGATTTTTCCAAGTTAGGGTCTCTTCTCTGAATACATAAGGACATCATGCATCAAGCATGCTGAACTCATTTACTCTAAACCCAACAGTTTTCCATAAAGTCTAGGAAAACAGTGTCAGTCAGTTGTGCCCCAAAGCTCTACTACTTTATATTTAAACTGTGTTTTATGAACAAGGTGTTTGATTATTCCAGCCCTTCTAACTCATAGACAAGTGATTTCTTTGTCACTGGCTAGCAATATACAATGATAATCCTATCTTTCTTTGCCCAGAGGAGGGACAATGTTTGACCCTTCTCATTAACTCTGAGCCCCTGAATGGAGACAGCTTTTCTGGGATTTGGAAGGTATTATCTGGGGGGGAGAAGCAATTGGTACCTAAAAGGTTGTTGATCTCCTGTGGCTTTTACATAAAAATGGGATAAAGAAACTCTTCTATCATTTGAATCTGCTTCCTTTGGGCTTGGGAAAACCTGCTGTCTTCTTTGTTTCTAATTCCTCAAACAAAGGTTCTTTCTGAAAGATAAGCCTGTAAAGAACTGTTAAAACCTGAGTAGAGAGTTTGGAAGAAGGACTAGTCTGATAATGGTAATAAAAAAAAAAAGTTACTACAAGAAGTAGGGGGGCGGGGGAGCTTTTTCTTTTGGCCACTGTAAAGGGAAGGGAGATCAGTTCTATTGCTCTTCTCTCTCACCAAATTGATTCTGTCTTTTGCTAGGTTAAAACTGGGTGCTGTAAATTCTTGCAGAGTTTAAATATGCCACACAATCTTGAGCTATTGTAAGATTTTCCTGCTTACCAATAGAAACTCTAATCATTTCCCCAGTTGAGGGCTGATCTGCTCTTTCTAATGCCTTCTTGCTTTTCACATGCAGATAGATGTAATGATCAAGACACCAAGACATCTTACCGAATTGGAGATACCTGGAGCAAGAAAGACAATCGAGGAAATTTGCTTCAGTGTATCTGCACTGGTAATGGAAGGGGAGAATGGAAATGTGAAAGACATTCATCTTTGCAAACAACTGCTACAGGTAAGACCCACCTTCCTACCCAATGGAAACTTGGATTACAGGGACATTTGCAGAAATACATACGAAAATTATTCTTTCCAGTGAATTTGCCCACTGGCTATGGTGCCTTAGTGGGACTTTTCCACACAGTTAGTTAGAATATCTGGATTTGCAAATTAGTCACTTAAGTTTATTTTCTAAATATTAATTTTTCATTTCTCCCAATAATGATTTTCATTTATATGATATATTAAGGTTTACAAAGGGCTACCTGCTTGAACCCCACCTCCCCCAAAAAAGGCCTTTAAGCTCAGGTAGTATAAGTATGACTTCACTATCCCAGGATGAAAAAACTAAGATATATTTCTCTATGGCTGGTCAGCTCTGAAGTATCTATGGCATGATTCAAACCCAGGGCTCCATGATTCACTAATTTTTCTACTATACTATATTGCCCCTCTATAAGCAATGACAACAATGAGGAGGAGGATAGTTATGATAATAATGATAATAATAAATGACTCTACAATGGATATTTGAAAGTGTGCCCTTCTCTCCCCAATTCATGGCCCACAGATCAAAAACAGAACATTTACTCTAAGGAATTTAATTATAAGACCTTTATTTTATAAACAAACAAAAACAATTTTCTCACCTTTCTCTGAATTGCTGTACTTTTAAAAAGTGGGTTTTTTCCCTCTTCTTGGAGCTGAAAGATTAGGATTCTGATCCACTATGCTATATGTCTTGTTTGCTCCTCTGCTAGAATAAAGTAAAAAAAAATTCTTCAATTGCTTTTTCTCAGAGGGGAGTATGTTTCCTTCATATGATATTTAGCTCTTCTGTATTAAACAATCTGTATTTTATTGCTATGGTGCACTCTTTGTATACCTTAAAAAATTCATGATCATTGCCTTCCTGTATTAACATAAGTCATTTGATAAATTCAGAGGATTGCCAAGGCTATGGCTAAATTAATGTGTTTGTTTATTTTAGGAGTTTCCTATTTTGTGGCTGAAAGGGGCAAGGGGGAAACCTCTGTATTTGGGCCACTATTTTGTTGTACTAGGAAGAAAGAAATGTAGCCATAAAAGACTATTTTCTCCATTTTGCTTAATGTGTTTTTCTGAATCAAATTTTTTACTTTCTATACCAACTCAAATGTGATACAGTAGGAAGACCAGTGGTTTTAGAGTCACATCCTTAAGCCTCGGTTTCCAAATTTATTAATGAAAGGGTTAGACTAGATGGCATCTGAGTTCCCTTCTAGCTCTAAATTCATAGTCATATAACCTTGTAGATCTGTTCTATCATTATTCAATAATTATTCAATCAAAGATAGGAATTTAAGGATCATCTGGTATAACCTTTTCACTTTAGAGATAGATGAGAAAGCTGGAGCACAAAGAGATCAAATGACTCACTCTACATGAGTAATAAGGAGCAGGGCCAAGCAAAGTCTTCAGGCTCTAAATAGTGAGTCTTTATATAGTACTATGTGCCAGGCACTATGCTAAGCACTTCACAAATCTTTTCTCATTTAATCCTCAAGACAACCCTGGGTTCCAAGAACTATTGAACTTGGATTCTGTTTAAAAATCCATTTCTCTCTCCACTATACCACACTATTTATGTACAAAAGGTGAGAGGAGAGACCTAGATGAATCCAAAAGAGTAACATGATCCTAAAAGAATAGTATAAAAAAGACCAGAGTTCAAAATGAGCCAATGATTGTGAATGACCCTAATTGTAAGATAAAAGAATTTTTAAAGCTGTACTTAAACTAGAAGGAAAATGAACAAAGTGTAGACCCATTGCTTGGGACCAGTGGAGGAGAGAACACAGAACTCATTTTGTTTCCATTTACTCTAACAAGGAGAAAGATCTTTAAAAAGTAGATGGATGACTCTTCAGCCTCGGAACCAATACACAGTATTGATTCCAGGATGGAAAGTAAGGGTTTAAAAAAATGTAGATAGATGAACTTAAGTACTTAGAAATGAAGTACAAGCTAGGCAAGAAAAGAGTAAGAGAACAAATTTGCAAATGTGGTTGTAGAACCTCTCGATATTCTTGGAGGACTCAAAGAATAGAAGAGATAAGGAAATAATATAGATAGGTCAACATGTCCATTTTTAAAATAGGATTTCAGAAATTATAAAAAACCAAACTTTCTTTCAGTTACCAGCAAAATCCTTGGAGTCATTATTAAACAGATAGTGTATGAACAGTTCAAAAAGGAAAGAGGTATCACCAAGACTCATAGGTTCACTAAGAATAAGACATTCTTAAGTGAAAGCAATATTTTTTGACAGGATGTCTAGATGGATAAAAAAAATATTGTCTATTGCTGAAAAACAAGGAATGACATCCTTATATACAAGATGAAGAGAAGATAGGTAGGCAGTTGGATTCATATATGGATTTAATTAGTGCCAAGAGTAATGGATCATCAGGGTCAGCTTGGAAGGTGGACATATTAGTATCCAGGAGGGCTCTGTTCTCAACTCCAATCTGCTTGATACATTTATTGATAATTTAGATATAGCTACAAAAAAGGATGCTTACTAATCTGGTGGAGCACAAGTTGAGAGGGCTAACTATATTTGGGGTGAGATAATAAGTACTCAAAAGATCTAAACAGGCTGGAACATTGGGCCAAATCTTACAAGTTAAAATTGAAAATGAATTAATGGAAAGTCCAACTGTCCATTTAAAATACTGCTGCCCATGTACAGGCCTGCCCAAGAATAGTTCATGTGAAAAAGTTGGATTACAAGCTGGCATGGCTGCTTTAAATGTGAATTCTATTCAGGATAGTGTCCAGATCAAAGGAGGAAAAAGTGCCACTGTGTTTTGCGCATACCTGGGATATTGCATGCCCAATTTGGAATCATATTTTAAAACAAGAATTGTAAGTAATAGATGAAGATTTGTTAAAAGAACTTAGTGCTATTTACTTTGAAGATTTAAGGGAAACATAATAGTTGTCCAGATATGTGAAGGACCTATGGAAGAGAAATTAACTGTATGTCACTTAGCTCAAGAGGCCAGAACTAGAACAGATGGGTTGAGGTTATAAAACAAAACAAGGACAAATAGGCTATAAGAAATTAGGTTTCAGCTCAGTAATAAGAACTATCCAATCATTAGAGCTATCTGAAAATTAAGTGAATTGACTTATGAGATAAGTGAGCTAACAGTCACTGGAAAGGTTCAAACAAAATCCAAATGATAAGATGTTAGGGATACTGTTGACAAGATACTTGCATCCAATAATGGGTTACCTAGAGTCTTCTTAATTGTGTCCTTCAAATCATTTGAAGCTAAATGTCAAAGTTGCCTTCCACGAGGGAAAGCAAGTATTTCTATTTTGTCATTGTACATAGTGTGCCTTTTTAGCACTTAAATATTTTAGTCTGTTGTTGTTCAGTTGTGTCCAACCCTTTATGACCCCATTTGGGCTTTTCTTGGCAAAGCTACTGAAATAATTTATCATTTCTTTTTCTAGCTCATTTTGCAGCTGAGGAAACTGAAAAGAACAGGATTAAGTGACTTGCCCAGGGTCACACAGCTAACTATTAAATATCTGAGGCTGGATTTGAACTCAGATATTCCTGAGTCCAAGTCCAACATTATGCACTGCGCCACTTAGCTGCCCCTAGTTCAAGCTACTTAAACCATATTTATTTTCTTGTGGCATAGAAAAAAGTTCATTACACTAGACTAGAGCCCTGAATTTTGAGCCCAGTATTGTTACAAATCACTTCAGGATCTTTAAGTCCCCCAGGATCCCCATCTACAGATTAAGGGATTGGAATTTATTTTGCTTCACTATTCAAAATGGTTACAAAAGCTTTGGTTTTCATTTTGTCTTAACGGGGGTAGGAGGGAATGTAAATCATTTTTATTAATTAAAAAATAAATTGAATTTTTAAAAAATGAAGTGAGGGACTGAACTCAGTCTCCCTCCAAAACTCTAAGATCCTCCAATATTGTGATGGCTTGCTGAGTTGATGTTCTTCAACAGTTTCATCAGGGCTCATTTTATCTTTCCAGTGAGACTGTAAAATCCCTCATGCAAAGCATGTTGTCTTTTTTTTTTTTTTCACACACTTTCCTAAAAGGCTCTTCTTCAAAATTCTGCCTTCAGCTGGTTCTTGGCAAATGCTGAATGCCAGAAATGTCACTGATCTAAAGTCCCTCAGGGCAATTGGAAAGATGCCTATTGTACTAAGTAATTACTGGCATCTCTAGGGCACTTTTTGGAGCAGCTTAGTGGCACAGTGGATAAAGTGCTAGGTGTGGAGTCTAGAAGACTCCATTTCTTGAGTTCAAGTTTAGCCTCAGACACTTACTAGCTGTGTGACCCTGGGCAAATCACTTAGCTCTGTTTGCCTCAGTTTCCTCATCCATAAAGTGAGCTGGAAAAAGAAATGGCAAACCACTCCAGCATCTTTGCCAAGAAAACCCCAAATGGGATCACAGAGAATCAGACATGACTGATAGTGGCTCAACAAAAAAAGGCAGTCCTTATACATTGTCACGGTTGATCCTCATACCCGTGTGACTAGTACCACAGGTATTATTATCCACATTTTAGAGCTGAGAAAACTAAAGCTAAAAGAAATTAAGGCACTGACAACCCCTGACTGGGTACAAAATGGAAAACAGTCTGCCCTCAGAGAGCTTCCATTCCATTACACTATACCATGCTTCTTCTCTACATATAGTCAATAGCTTCAATTTTTCTCTCATTTCAAATCAAATGAGGCTATATACGTAAAGTGCTTTGCAAACCCCTAAAACACTAGCGAAATGCTAGATACTATTAATGCAAATTTTTCCTAACTTTCATCTATCTTCCCTTTAGGACCCGGCACCTTCACAGATGTCCAAACAGCACTCTACCAGCCCCAGCCTCAGCCCCAGCCTGCCCCATATGGTCACTGTGTCACTGATAGTGGTGTGGTTTACTCTCTGGGAATGCAGTGGCTCAAGACCCAAGGAAACAAGCAAATGTTGTGCACATGTCTGGGCAATGGTGTCAGCTGCCAGGAGACAGGTGAGCACCACTCTGACCATAGCTTTGGAGAGTCAATTTTTACAAGAAGAATTCAGCGATTAGAGGTGGATTTCTTTTATATTATATTTATATTATAGCTAATGTTTATATATATAGTTATATCTTAACCATTATCTATATATTTTAGAGACATAATATGTATTATTATATATTATCTAATATGTATGTTTTATAGTTTAGAACACATAATATAGTATATACATAGTATAACATATTATAATATATATTATACTACATAATATAACACATATAAATAGATATCATGTTTAATTATATAGATTGTATATTTTCTAAAACCTAATTAGGAATATATGATCCTTACTGACTTGACATAATTGTAGGGTGCTAGTATTGTGGGTTTTTTTAAACCTTTTTTTTTTTAAACATACCATTCTTTGCTCTATTTTCCCTCATATAAGTAATTTTCTGGTGTACACACTAACTTTGCTGTATCTGGGGTTTTGCATTCCAAACTTGGAGTTGTATTTTAAAAGAAGTCCACTACAATAATACATTATCTACTTAATAGTATGTTATATCTGAAATAAAGCAGATGATCATTTAGTGTCACTTACCCAGGTAAGTTACAAGATCAAGGGCTTCTGGTTTTTTAAACTGAATAAAAAGCAATCATTTGTCTCTTGTCATTTTCCTGTGATAAGATGCAACTCTTTTGCTTTGTTTGCAGCTGTAACTCAAACCTATGGCGGCAATTCCAATGGAGAACCATGTGTCCTACCATTCACCTACAATGGCAGGACTTACTATTCTTGTACAACTGAGGGTCGTCAGGATGGACATCTCTGGTGTAGCACTACTTCAAATTACGAACAAGACCAGAAATATTCTTTCTGTACAGACCATACTGGTGAGTGTCCCCCAGAAAGTAGGGCCAACTTGGGGTGAAAAGTTAAACAAATTTTGAATGTCCCATTTCTTTTTTTCTTTTTAACCCTTAACTTCTGTGTAGTGGCTCCTAGGTGGAAGAGTGGTAAGGGTGGGCAATGGGGGTCAAGTGACTTGCCCAGGGTCACACAGCTGGGAAGTGTCTAAGGCTAGATTTGAACCTAGGACCTCCTGTCTCGAGGCCTGACTCTCAATCCACTGAGCTACCCAGCTGCCCCCTTCCCATTTCTTATATGGAATTGATATTGTTTTAAATTCAAATTACATAGATTCATAGAATCTTATAATTGAAAGACACTTAAGAGGTCTCTTTGTTTCGTGGATAGATGTCTTCTCTGCAACACTCCTCATAAGTGGTCATCCAGTTTCTAATTGGAGACATCCAGTGATGGGGAAGTCATTTACTCCTTAGCCAGCTTTAAGGAAGCTCTAAATGTTAGGAACATCAAATCTAAATCTGCTTCTGTTCCTTCCTCCCATTGCTCCCTTCTACAGAGCAGACCTTTAATACTTTTTTACTTTTTGAAAATCCTTACCTTCTGTCTAGAATCAGTATTCTTTATTGTTTCTTAAAGCAGAAGAGTTAAGGGTTAGACAATGGGGGTTAAATGACTTGCCCAACATCACAAAGCTAGGAAGTATCTGAGGCCAGCTTTGAATCCAGGTGCTCTCATCTCTGGGCTCTCAGACCTTCAATAATTGAAGGCAGCTCTCATGTCCTGCCTAACTTTGCTTTCATCCAGGATAAAAATCCTCAGATCTTTTAACTTGGCTTTGGATAGCATGCTCTCATTCTCTTTTACCATCTCAGTCAATCAATCAGTCAAAGAATATTAATTGAGCATTTACTATGTGCTAGTTAAGACCTGGGTCTGGACATACTCCAACTTGGATATCCTTCCATCTAAAATATGGTGCCTGGAATTAGGCACAATGTTCATCTTTTTTGCTGATTTTAGTTTATTCACTGATTTTTAGGCTACTCTTGAAGTATCATTTTATTTAGTTGTTTGGCCTACAAAGCCAAAAGTTAAAAGAGCTAGCAGTGAGACTAAATAGTATTTTGAGATCCCCCAGTTTTCTCAGGAGAATGACATCTATAAGAAAAATCATTTCCATTTCATTTATTTTTGGCAATTTGTGATTATTGTGCTATTTAAGATATTTATAGTGCAAGCCCTAGAAAATCCCCAAAGGTTGAAGAATACACAGGATTAATGTCTGAATATACCTGGGCTTATTTTTTGCTTATTATTGCAAGTTTTCTTGAAAGTTAGGTCTTTGTTCAAAGTATTACTTTAAAATTTCTTTGCTTGGTAGATATGAGTGATAATGAAATTTAAATCTAGTTTGAAAGTGAAGACGAATATGTAAAGAAAAATCCCATATCATCAAGTATCTTTGAGGCAGGGCCCTAGGAGTAAGACATCTTTGGAGGTTCTATTCAGTTCCAATCTACCACTTGGGTTCCAAGAAAATATCAGTCATGAGTTCTGCTAAGTGTAGAATCCATGAGTCATCCTGTTCCATTTTCCTCTTATGTTTTAATTACTTTGTGGTCTAAACATCAAAGATGTTTGATTACAATCTTTTTTTCCTTCTATTTTCATATTTTTCTCCATAGTTTTGGTCCAGACTCGAGGTGGCAACTCCAATGGTGCCTTGTGTCACTTCCCATTCTTGTACAACAACCGTAATTACACTGACTGTACCTCAGAGGGACGACGAGACAATATGAAATGGTGTGGAACCACCCTCAACTATGATGCTGATCAGAAGTTTGGATTCTGTCCTATGGCTGGTAAGATGAACTCCACACTCTGAAAACTGATGGTTGTGGAGGGGTAGGGTGTACACCCTTTGTATCTACCTCACTAAGTTGGTCAGAGGTTCACGTGAGATGTACTTTGGAAAGTTTAGACTATATGTACAAATAAATATATATTCAGTTATTTTTACTTCATAAATCTTTGAGATATGATAAAATGTTTTTCATAGAACTTGATAAGCAAATAAGAATATTTATTAGCAAAAGCTAGAAGTAGGAATTTTGTAATGATTTCTTTTTTCTTTTATAAAGTCACTTTTGAATATTTTGCACATGTCTAGACTAGTACACTCATCATTGCAGTCACCTACACACCCAAACTTACTCTATCATGTAGAAGACTATATCATTCATTTTGACTCACACGTCCTATATTAGTGTTCTGTATTTCATTTTTATAATAGCAAGTTGGAAGAGTCAAGTTTGGTTGCCATGAAGGAGGAAGGGTCCTATACATGTATTAGAGCCCTTCAGTATACAGTCCTACTATATGGGCAGGAATGCAATAATTATATAAATCATTTAGTTTGCATTCAGTTGAAAAAAATGAAAGCTAATTCTATTCAGTTGCAATCTACCACTTGAGTCCCAAGAAGATATGAGTTCTGCTGAGAATGGAATCCATGAGTCATAGTGTTCCATTTTCCCCTTATGATTTAATTAATTAAGTTAGAATTAATTAATACAGACTGAACAATCCTATAGTAATACTCTTTACACACAAGCTACTGGCAGTAAAGAACTCTCTCTCTCTCTCTCTCTCTCCTCTCTCTGACTCCTCTCTGTCTCTCTCTCTCTCTCTTTCTCTATAGATAGATAGATAGATAGATAGATAGATAGATAGATAGATAGATCCTTTATCCTCTTGTCTTCCCCTACCCTTAACCCTAATTAGATTTGGGGACCTGTACCAGGTCATTTGTTAGCTTACAAATCTGTGGTAGAACTCTCAGTTATCCTAACTTATGTAGGTACATGAGGCTCTTACACAACTTGCTCCTTTTATTTCTAATATAAAGAATACCTGTTCTCAGATTATACTCTTCCTCAAATTGTCATCATTTATTTTCGCCCAAATAGCCCATGAAGAGATCTGCACTACCAATGAAGGGGTCATGTATCGCATTGGAGATCAGTGGGACAAACAGCATGACATGGGCCACATGATGAGATGCACATGTGTAGGAAATGGTCGTGGGGAATGGACCTGTGTGGCGTACTCACAGCTCAGAGGTATGTGGACCAGCCAACAAGGTCTTGGCCATTCTGCCATACTGAAACGCAATTCAGCTGGTCTACAGCATTGGGTGAATTGAAAGGGGTAAACAGCTGATGACATAGCTGGCTCCTCAGTTCTGCAGTGCTGAAGCAGTCCTGGTGTGTAAACACTTGGGGAGAGCCCAAAAATGACTTCAAAGGGGAGAACACAGATATTTGATCACCCTCTTGCTAGTTTTTACCATTGGATTTGTGTCTAGAAAAAAGGATAGTTTTACTGTGAAGGCTAAAAGAGAAGGAAAATAAGGCTATATGGTGGCTATGAATGGGCTGATAAAGATCCAGTTTCAAACAGATAAATGGAAAAGAATATATATGAAGTATCTCATGTTTAGAAAAATATCTCTAGCTTTTGAGCACATATGACTAGTGTTATGTCCCCAAGTCCACTATTTTTAAAAATATATACATCCACCTAGGAAAAGGGGCTTTGGCCCAAGAACCTCTTTGTACGCTTTTGTATTTGGCTCAGTAGCTAGAGTGCTAGGCATGGAGATTAGAGGTCCTGGGTTCAAATCTGACCTTAAACACTTCCTAGCTGTGTTACCTTGGGCAAGTCACTTAACCCCAATTGCCTCACCATTAAGGTTCTTCTGCCTTGGAACTGATACTTAACATTGATTCAAAGACAGAAGCTAAGGGTTTAAAAAATATATAGTATGTACCTGATGCCATTAATGTTGGATCTTGGAATTTCCAGAGCCAGGACTATAACTCTACAACAAAAGTCCTTCTACTACATTACACTAGTTCTATATAATAGAGACATAGAAACCTGGTAAGGGCTAGGCGATTGGGGATAAGTGACTTGGCACAGCTAAGAAATTTCTGAGGCCAGATTTGAACCCAGGATTTCCTATCTCTTTCCACTGAGCCCCCTAGTTGCCCCACCGTTAGAACAATGGAAATTCCAGATTGAGACAAGGGTTAGCAAATAGTCTGAGAATTTCTTAGGGGTGTTGAAGTTAAGTGATTTAACTACAGTCACACCGCTGGGAGGTCTTGAACCCAGTATCTTCCTGACTCCTAGACTATCCTACTCTTTAAAATGCCATCCTGGCTCCAGACCAAATCTTGCCTGACCTCTCCTCAACAGATCAATGCATTGTCGATGGTATCACCTATAATGTGAATGACACATTCCACAAGCGTCATGAAGAAGGTCACATGCTGAACTGCACCTGCTTTGGCCAGGGCCGTGGAAGATGGAAGTGTGATCCTATTGGTAAGTTAAATAGTCATCAATTTCCCTACATGTGGGTGTTCATTATTAATTAACTTTTATTAAATTAATTTAAATTCAATTTGTAGCTAGTAGAAATTAAATTATAGCTAATAATCAAAAGGATTCATGGTGAGCAAATACTTCCCACCTTTCAGATGAGAGTTTAGAAAGATGTGGATTGATGGATTGTTCATTGTGACATGACTCAAGTTGATTGAAGTCATTGGTAGATGGCTGAGATCTCAGGCTTGAGTACTAAATACACTTTTATGTATCGAGGTCCTAGGTGGGACAATGGAAACCTGTGTTATGCTTTTTTTTCTCCCTTAACTGATTATTTTATAATTTACTGACTAAGCCAAAAGGAAAGAAAAAGGCAAAAATTGTGCCAACGACCTTTGCCTCCAGGGGAAAAAAATTTATTTGGCCATCCATTGTATAGCCCCCTGAAGGTTTGTTTTTTTTTTAAAGATCTTTGAAAGATTTTATTGAAAGATCTTTGTTTCTATATATCACCCCCAAAGCTTCTTGCAAGGAGGAGATTGAGGCTTAGAAGAATTGCATTCATTCGGCTTCTTCAGGCGACCCCGAGCCCATGTATTTCTTTAGTAGAAGAGGCAGCCATCAGTGTTTTCTAACTAATAAAACAAACCTTGATCAGGTGATAAGATCAGTTTGTTTGATCTGAGATTGCTAAATCCAAAAGAAGGGCTTATAAGGTATGCCTGGAAGCTCTTTGGCAAACATTACAAAGTTAATAAACAAATCCATTCATTTTACCTTATGGAAAGTCCAGTGGTGAGGGTGAGGGGAGAGTGGAGAAAAACAAGGATGGAATTGTTGTAAGCTTTTGCTTTTAATTTTTCAAATTGTGAGCATGTTGTGATGACATGAGGTAAAATTCATTGGTGCTGCTCAAGGCCATAGGCATATAAAGACAAAACAAAAAACTACCTATCCCTAAATAGCTTATAATTATCAAAAAATAACCCTCAAAGAAAACAAGCGACATTTTTAACATGACTGCCCAAAAAGGATTTTTATGTATTTTGAGAGTTTTTATTTTAAAGAACAGTTTTTATTTTAAAGATTTAAAGAATAAAGATGGAAGTTGCCAGTTTTAGATTCAAAATTTGGATATATAATGCAGTATGTTCAAAATTTAACATTAATTTTTTGTGTTTAAAACCATTATGAGCAAATACATGTAATGTTGATTCTATTATCTGTATGTATTTTAGACCAATGCCAGGATTCAGAAACCCGAACATTCTACCAGATTGGAGATTCATGGGAGAAATATGTTCATGCTGTTAGATATCAGTGCTATTGTTATGGTCGGGGCATTGGAGAGTGGCACTGCCAACCTTTGCAGACCTATCCAGGTAAGACTCATTAATAATAGTTAAATTGTTGCAAATGTCAGTATATGCACAGATTGTATCACTACCTATCCTGTAATAAAATTTTATAGACTTAGACCCCAAACAGAGACTTCAGAGGTAATGTAATATAATCTACCCATTTTTACATATGAGGAAACTGAGACCCAGAGGAGTTAATAACTTGGCTAGCATTATAGATGTAGTAAGTAGATTTGAATCCAGAAGCTCTGACTCCAAAGTCATTACTACTTCTACCATATCACTATAATTAAGATTATAAGTGAACTTTTTAATCTTAAAATACAAAATTCTAAGGCATAGATAATAATGCACATTGGTAGTCATCTAGTCTAACCCCTTTATTTTAGAGATCAGGAAACTGGGTATCTAAGAGTTTCAGTGACTTACCTAAGGTCATGTAGTTATTAGTAGTTGAACTAAGACCTTCTGACTTTATATTCAGTGCTCTTTCCACAAAACCATATGTTTTCTTGTTACTTTACAAAATAACTAATTATGAAGCAGAACAATTCCAGAATGTTTTTCCCTCCTGGTAGCTAAGGTTATTGAAAGTTTTAGAAATGTGTCTCTGTATAATTTGAGTTTTAAGCATGTAGAAAATTCTGTCTGAATCAATCATTTCTATTGTATTTTAAAGCAGAATCTTTTATTACTCTGGAGGTATCCAGTCAGATGCCACCAACTAACATTTCTCAGAAATAAAGGGTTCAGATGTCATATTGTGTCAATAGGGACAGTTTTTTCTAAACAAGGTAATTATAATTCAATAAGAAGCAGGTAGTCTCTGAATCTCACCTTTCTGATTTCAATCCCTATCTTATTCTTCTCTGATAGACAAATACTTCTTGGTTTGACTTGATGAAATCTGAGTCAAAGTGCCCAGGATCAGTCAGTGTTTGAGTAACCTGACCCACTTCCTACCCACGCAGTTCTAACTGCCCTTAAATGATTGACTAGAGCCAATTTGGATCTTTATCGGGGAAGAGAGAGCCATAAGGCGCAGCTGACATTCTTAGACTGATTTCTCTGAGATTACATCTGAGTCTTCTTTTGCTCTGCAGTGGTTATTGTAGTAATAAGATGAAAATTTCTTATTCCCATTTATATTCACTTTGTTGTTAATACAGTAGAAACTGAGCAAGAATATTTTTGTGAATCTTATGCCAGGCAGACAGTCATAGGAAATCTTGGAGGAGACGAAATCCATGAGGAAAATGAGATTAAATTAATTAAACATCTCCCATGATGATAAATTGAGTATGCTGCAATATATGAGGGAGGCAACACAGAACTCATTCAGGAAAACTGTATCCTACTCTGAACTTTGGCTATGAGACCTTTGGACAAATTGTTTCTCAAACCTCTTTCCCATCACGTGTAACATGATGGGTTAGGCTAAATAATTTCTAAAATCTTTTCAGTATCTTAAAGTCAATGGCTTCATTTTTTTTGCTAAATGTAAAGTAAGATTCTAATTATAGATTTCTGATGATTTCTTATGATTTCCTCCAGATTAATAATTCAGTTCATGATATTTCTTTGGGTCTAAATATAAAGATGATGTGACCTTGGAATATAGTACTCTTTTTTCATGGTGAAAACAGTAAACACCTAAGTATACTCATATCTTTGAATGTATATATGCCATGAAAAGTTTGCTGAATTTGATTCAAGTCAGTTCTCTGAACCTTAGTTTCCTTGTCTGTAAAATAAAAAAGGTGGGCTAGATGATCTCCAATGTCCCTTTTCAAACTCTAGTCTTCTTTTACAGAATAGTCTCTTTGATTACTAGAATTGTAAGGTATGACACCATTGATTCATAGTGTCATAGATTTAGAGTTGGTTAAGACCTAAGCAATCAGGTAGACCAACCCCTTCATTTTATAGATGGCAGCACCAGAGGGTAACTTGCCAAAAATCATACAAGAAGTAAGTAGCAGAGTTTGTCTTTGAACCCAGATACTCTGACTTAAATCCAGAGCTCTTTCCACTATGCCATGAAACCTCACTCCCAAATTGTTTTTACAAATAAGGAAACTGAGGCTTAGAGATACGAAGTGATTGACCTAAGGTCACACAGCAGGGTACTGGGAGAATACTTGGGAGAGATCTCAGGACACTGGAGAATAGCATTTCTCTCTTCTAGAAGATAATAACAAAAATCCTATGATCTATAAAAGACAGATACACTTGGGCAGTTTTACTTTTGTCCTTCCCTCTGTTGCTGAGTACTTATATTCATGTTCATTCAGCTCATCTCCCTGTTTTAAGGTAACTCAGTATATGAAGCCAAGTTTAGACTCAATAGAAAAAAAATATTTGTTGTTCAGTCGTTTTCAGTTATGTCTGACTTTTTGTGACCCCATTTGGGGTTTTCTTGGCAAAGATACTACTAGAGCAGTTTGTCATTTCCTTCTCCAGATCATTTCATAGACAAGGAAACTGAGGTAAACGGGTTAAGTGACTTGCCCAGAGTTATACAGTTAGTAAGTATCTGAGGCTGGATTTGAATTCAGGAAGATATTGTGGCACTCTGTCCACTGTTCCACTTAGCTTCCATGTAGGAAGAAAGAGAGAGAGAGAGAGAGACTCAGATAGATAAATAGATAGACAGAGAGATAGACATGGATGGATAGATGGACACATTGATACATACATACATGCATACATATATACATACATAAATGCATAGATCAGTTTAGTAGTTGTTATATATAGGGTATTGTACTAGGCATAGAGATCAATGACACAGATCATGACCTCAAGAAGCTTCATTTTCCAGTTAGGGTTGTTAAAGGAAGAAAATAGCAAGCAAAGCACAAATTCCTGTAACAAATTGCCTCTGAGCTTGCTCTGTTTAAAGAATTCTGCTCAGCCCTCTGTGTGAACAAGCCAAAGGAAGATAAGGAACATTTGGTGTGTAAATAAGCAAGTAGGAAAACAGAGTTCAGCAAATTAAAGGGGGAGATTTTGTAATGCAGAAAAAACAACAAACTGGGTAGAAGACTCATGAATGTTTAACTTCTCCAGGGTTACTTCTGTGGGCTTTTATTTGAACAATTTGTAAAATTGTACAAATTTCTCATATCTTAATAGTTTTACTGATCAAGATCAAAAAGATCCATAGAGTCCGTGAGAGGCTTTTTAAAATGATTATAAATAGAATTACAATGAAGAAACTTCACCAATTAAAAGCTTCCAGTTGTTTGTCAGAGTCCAGGAAATGGCGATGATAAGAGAGTTAGGTCAATAGAGTGGCATTCATCTTTTAACACTTTTCAGCAACTAAAGCATCTCATGAAGCTAACCTTAAAACCTACAGGATTCAGCTCTGCATGCACCTCAGGCATCCTGTACCCTAGATCTTAGGCAATATAAAACACAAAGCAGTGTTGGAATCTTCCAAAGATAGTTTGGTTGTAGGTTCTTTGGGTTTTTTAGGTAAGTACTGACTAGAAATTTAGAAGATCTGTGATTGCACCAGGCTATGTAGTGCTTCCATAGATATAGTTTGCAATTTCCCACCCCACCCCACCCCACCTTAGTAAATGGTCTTCATGAAGTGATGTGGCCAAAGGGCAAAAAGTCATCCATTGGTGGCCAGCCTTCTGGCTATGACTTTGTTGGAGCATCTCTAGGCTGGTCCTCATGTGATAACTCTATAGTGTGATATTGGGCTTATAGTAGACGCCTTCCTAGCTTGCTCACAGTTACTACAGCTTACACTCCCTGCGCAACATGGAAGAATTCAGAACTATCTCTATGCCATGATCAATGAATGTCAAAAGAGGATATTAGTGGAAGTAGTTGATAAGTGATTTGATAATTGAGGGTCTAGTCTCTCCTTAATTTGCTAGATATAAAATCTGACTTGAACATAGATTTTTTATGGCTTTCTACAGATTTTTAAGGTCCATTTGCTCATATTGTTGAGAATAAAATAAATGCCAAGCCAACATATGAGGTGGAGAGAGCACCAAAATTTTGGCATCGGTACAGTTATGATCCCTTTTTTTTTTTTTTGGTTTAATTAATTTATTTATTTAAGGATATTTTTCCATGGTTACAAGATTCATGTTCTTTCCCTCACCACCCTCCCATAGCCAATGTGCAATTCCACTGGTTTTTACATGTGTCATTGATCAAGACCTATTTCCATATTATTGATATTTGCACTAGGGTGATTGTTTAGAGTCTACGTGATCCCTCACTTTTAAGCAGTATGGATCTTTTGAAGGCCCTCTCCACCATGTTCTAATTAAATCCAATCCAACAAAAGGACACTATATTTAAGAAACAGTGCTAAGTGCTAGAGATATAAAAATAAAACAAACAATCGCAGCCATTAAGGAACTTACATTCTGCTGGTGACATAAAATGTGTAAACACTTGGCTACATACAAGATTATTTGAAGGGAGAGAGATCTGTTAAAAACTTACGACAATCAAGAAAATCTTCCTATAGGTGGTAATATATGAGTATTCTTGAAGGATGCCAGGGGTTCTAAAAAGTATATTTGAGAAGGGTGAGTGTTCCCAGGCAGTATGTACACAAGTACAGAGGTGAGAGAATACTTAGTTCAGGGAATAATAAGTAAGCCACTTTCACTGGAAAATTAAGTGCATAAAGGAAAATAAAATGAAAGAAGCCTGAAAAACAGGCTAAAGCCAGCTTGTAAAAAAAGCCTGGAATGCTTAAGTTCAGGTTGTTTCTAATTCTGGAAGAAATAAAAAGCCACTAGAGATTTTGGAGTAGAGGGGAATGGCATGATCAGACTTGTGTTCTAAGGAGATCGTTCCAAGGATGTACTAAAAAGG
Source organism: Gracilinanus agilis (assembly GCF_016433145.1). Lineage (NCBI taxonomy): Eukaryota > Metazoa > Chordata > Mammalia > Didelphimorphia > Didelphidae > Gracilinanus > Gracilinanus agilis. The sequence goes on along the minus strand of NC_058132.1, from coordinate 611,722,408 downwards.
AGAAAGACTAGAAGCCAAGATTTCTAAAGTCTAAAGCCTTGACCCTCTTCTGGCTTTTGTTTCCTTCCTCACCAAAGCCTGAATGTGAGCATGGTGGCTTGGTCAAGCTTGACTGAAGGCAAGGAAGTAGAAGTGGAAATATCACTGGAAGAAAGCATTCCTAGTTACTTTTCTTTTCCCCTGTTAAATCCCAAAGTAAATACACATGGCAATCTTGCCAACCATTTTATTCATAGTTGAGAAAGTCAGTCATACTGAATTTCACTGGCAAGAAGAGGACCAGAAATGCACTAAGAGTTCTGATTCTTAGAATTTAAACTATTTAAGTGCCAAACACAGGTAATTTGTTGGCATACTATGCTGGATTCTCAGATATCATTGCTATTAATGTAATATAAAAACATTCACTGCTCTCTTAAGGACTTGCATCTTTATAGTTCAACATGAAGGGACTGTTCTTCCAGTTGTTTTTAGATACATTTGTTCATTCAATAAGCATTCATATAAAGTTTTGGAGTCCTTCCCTAAGTCATGGGCTATTTCTGATAAACTGGGAACAAAGGAAGCAGTGCTTGAATTCCTGCTTAAGTTCTTTGCCCGGTGTCCCTTAGGGACTCAACTTGGTTCCACTGACATCTAACAAATGACTTAAGTAAGCATCTTTCTGGACTATGGTATGATACATCCAAAAAAAAAAAGATTTTGCTCCCCGCTTTTGATACCTTAATGAGTAGGAAGTGTGTGAAGAAAATGAAATATAGATGAGAGAACTGTAGCTTTTGGTCTTCAACCGGCTTGGAATTGTTCCCAAATTGGGAGTGGGTTTGTTTTTGTGAAGCTCTGAGTCCATACATGTATGCAAGTTGTATATTTGTTCTGAAAGGGAATTAAAGGAAACTTTAGGTATAAAAAGACTGTAACAGCTAAGATAACAATTAAGGTTGAAAATGAAGGTTCTTTTCTTGGTGCTTTCAGACAACTTAGACCTGTCATTAAGCCAGTAAAGTTCTCCATTGAACAGGCATACATTTTCTGTATTGGATTGTGGGGAGAAACCTGCCTTCTGGAAAATGTTAAGGAATTTGGATTTTTCAATCTTATTTTAATGAGTTTTAGATTCACAAAAGCCAGAATGTGGGGAAAAAATGGTATGTGGCATTCTGATTTGTAAGCATATATGTTTCCGATGGTCCTGTTCTCCATTTAGGAACTTAAGCATTCTAAAAAATTTACTTATCCTTCCTTAACTTCAATTTTTTCCAAATGGGCTCCTTAGTATTGTTCATAATTGTTTTACTAGCCATATCTAACAAAATTTAGAAGCAAGGTCTTCTGGCTCTAAACAATTGTCTTTAAATGGTACTTACAATGTGCCAGGAACTGTGCTAAGAGCTTTATAAATATTATCTCACTCAATCCTCGTGTTCATTTTTTTAGGTACAACTGGTCCAGTCCAAGTAATCATCACTGAAAGTCCCAACCAGCCCAACTCTCATCCTATCCAGTGGAATGCACCTGAGCCATCTCACATTTCCAAATACATTCTCAGATGGAAACCGGTAAGTACCATTTCCAGGAACCCAGAGCCATATTTATCTGGCACCACTAAATGAAGCATTTAACAGTCTGCACTATTATTAAGAAGCTCAGTAGATTGGCGGTGAAATACTCATTAGTGTTCTAGTTACTTTAGTTATCAAATCAACCAACTTGGATTAACCATTTGTGATCCACTTGTTTGCATAGCAATCAATCTATAAATGGACAATCAAACTAACATGAGAATTGAGAATTTTAGACTAGTAGATTTTTCTCTATGGCACTTTGTGGAATTGGGTAAGAATTTCTTAAAAGGGCTTAGCACTAGTGTTGGAGAGAGACAGAGAGAGAATGGGAATGAGAATGATCTATTCTCTTGTACAAACAGAAGATTAGACTTTTCATAGAATCATAAAATTCAGAACTGTTAAGATTCTTAAGTCATTGAACCAAACCCTTCATTTTATAAATAAGAAACTGAGACCCACTGATGTTAACTGACTTCCCAAGTTGATACATCTTGCTTGTCCCAAGAGTTAGTTTAACTGTCCAAATGTCCACTGGACTTTAAACTATGCTTTTTCATCATGAACTCTCATGTATCCATATATATAAATATAATTATGATATAATAACATTATATAAATAATAAATATATTTCTAGTATAATAAAATATTTTTATTTTATTTATATGACATATAAATAAATAAATAAATTTATATAATAAAATAAGAATATTTTTAAAGTATATAAATAAAATATATAGATAAAATAAAATTGATATAAAAAGGGGGTGTCAGGATCTCCTTATTTTGATTAAGGAACAGCATTGTCCTTTACTTAGCTAATCTTTGGTCAACAAGGATTTATTAATTTTTTTATTTTTTTACTATACATTTACTATATGTCAGCTACTGTGTTGAGTGCAAAAGATGTAAAGAAAGATAAAAAAATATGATACCTCACTCAAGGAGCTCATATTCTACAGGAG
>NC_058132.1:611700642-611715397 GCF_016433145.1 Gracilinanus agilis | reverse complement strand
AAGGAAGGAAGGAAGGAAGGAAAAGAGGAAGAAAGGAAGGGAGGATGGAAAAAGGGGAGAAAGGGAGAGAGGAAGGAAGGGAGGGAGGAAGGAAGGAAGGAAGGAAGGAAGGAAGGAAGGAAGGAAGGAAGGAAGGAAGAAAGGAAGGAAGGAAGGAAGGATTTATTAAATGCTTTCTGTGTGCAAGGCACTAGTGAATACAAAGACAAAAAGCAAGAGAATCACTGATTGGGACAAACATGAAGTGTACACCCCAAAAGCACTAGATGATGGTGGCTTCAAAGAGTCAAAGTGAGTCTGGGGCTGACCTGGATACAGAGAACTCACGCCAGTCAGAATCCTAGGACTACAAGGTAGAAATTGGAGTGCCACATTGTAGGAGAAATATGGAGAAGGAAACATGGGATAAAGATAATCCACAGAAAGTACAGATAAATAGAAATAATTAAGATATAGTTTTATTACATATATAGATCTTTTTTTCAAATGATGCTTTCTCTCATGGAAAGAGGGAGGGAGGAAGTTAACTGAATATTTTAATGTTACAAAATATTTTAAAGTACTGAAAACTGGAAAAAAAATATATCCACAGAAAATGAAATATTTCTGCCCCCAAGAAACTTATATTCTATCAGGGGTAATAACATGTCCATAAATATTTAGATTAAATATAAGGAACATTTTCAGGAAGAAGAACACTAGCAATTGGGGAAGATCAGGAATGGTGAAGGTCTCACTTGAGCAGAATTTTGAAGGAAACAAGAGATTCTGAATTTAGCCTATATTTTCAAAACTTTTTTTTTTTTTAAGAAAAATTCTCCAGGTCGTTGGAAAGAGGCTACTATTCCTGGTCACTTAAATTCTTACACAATCAAAGGACTCCGGCCTGGTGTGATTTACGAGGGACAGCTTATCAGTGTGCAACACTATGGACACAAGGAAGTCACTCGATTTGACTTCACTACTACCAGCACCGGCCCTCCTGTGTCTAGTAAGTTACTCCAGCTTGCCTGATTTCTCCCTGAAACTTTGGGAAATGAACTTTCCTGCCCAAATTCCTCTGGAGATATTCTCTACCACTGTTTTGTTGTTGTTGTTGTTTTCAGTATAGTTTTTTCTGGAGATGGACAGGGGAAAAGATTCTAGAAGTGAGGGTAGATATTCTTTTATATATACACCTGTTTCTTCTCTGTGCTATCTAGCCAACATGGTCTCGGGAGAGACAACACCACCTCCTCCTGTTGTTACTACTTCGGAATCTGTTACGGAAATTACAGCCAGTAGCTTCGTGGTCTCGTGGGTCTCCGCCTCTGATACCGTCTCAGGATTCCGTGTGGAGTATGAGCTGAGCGAGGAGGGTGATGAGCCACAGTATCTTGGTAAGTTGACTCATTCTATAATTTTTGGATAATAGTGGAGAGCTTAGAAGGGGCATCAGGAGAAGAGGATTTAGGTGTTATTCTAAAATTGTTGATAACATAATCTGAATTGCTCTTTTGCATATACAAATGAAGGCAATTGTCCTTTTCTCATAGTGGCACTGTGTTAATTCTCATACATAGATCTATTTTTCTACTTTTCCTTATGAGCAGTCAGTAACTTTTTTTTTTTTTGCAAGAAGCCAAAGAACATTTTTGTCATTGTATGGGTCTTGTTCCCACATGTTTAGCCCTGTTGGTGCCCTACTTTTCTAATATGTGGCTTTCAAAGGTTTTTTGTTTGTTTGTTTATTTTATCTTTGGCTTATTTCAGTATCTCCTTCCTTACCCCAGGTGCTATTTTGCCTAGTGCTTTTCTAATTTCAATGTTTTATTGACTAATCCACTTAATGCTATAAGACAGAACATGCTAACTGCTATGCCTCTGAACTGATAACGGGGGATAGAGCTGTGTACATATGCACAGAGGCACCCACACAGAGACTGACTCGGCCTTCACAAATATGGGGATCACAATCTCAGAGACAGATACACATGCAAACACAACACTTTCTCACTAAAATCCTGGAAGGGCTCATCCTTTCCCATGTCAGGAAGCATTTCAGTATTACCTTGATGCCTTCTTTTCCCAGGTACCTCTAATTCATTGATTCATTCAGTGGGATTTATTAAGTTGGTACACACAAACCATCTCAAGAATTCTACTGATTCCATAAACCACTCTTTGATAATTCATGTCTAACCCACTGAGCTAAAAAACCCAACTGGGGAGCCAGTCATGACTTGGAAGAGGACATCCTAGGGAACATGAGATGTTTGTGAGATAAAGCAAAATGGCAAAACATTCTGGAGCAATCATCCTTAACCCGAAGTCCATGAAATTTTTTTTTGTAACTCAATAACTATATTTCAATCTAATTAGTTTCCTTTGTAACCCTCTGCATTTTATTTAATGCATTCAAAAACATTATTCCTAGAAAAGGACCTTTGGCTTCACCGGATAGTCAAAGGGGTCTATCACACACACACACACACACACACACACTGGGAACTCCNCACACACACACACACACACACACACACTCTGGGAACTCCTGTTCTAGAGGGAAAGTTACGTCATTTCCTATACAGAAGGTTTATAGTTCTATCCCAGATTTGCTATTGGTTGCATTACCTGGGTTATTTATCCTTATGCCTCATTTTTGCAATTAAAAATAAAGAGAGTAGGGCAGGTAGGTGGCTCAGTGCATTGAGATCCAGGCCTTGAGGAGGGAGATCTTGGGTTCAAATGTAACCTCAGACATTCCCTCGCTATGTGATCCTGGGCAAATCACTTAACCTCCATTGCCCAGCCCTTGCTGCTCTTCTGCCTTGGAACTGATACCCAGTATTGGATCTAAGACAGAAGGTATGTTGTGTGTTTTTTTAATAAAGATAATTAATAATAATGATAAAAAATTAATTTAATGAAGAGAATTAATGAAGAGTAAAAGGAATTTTGCTTCCTTACCTTTTACATGCAATCAAAATTGACTATTTTAGTAGTAGGGCAGATGGGCATTGGGATAGGATGCTATCTTTGCTCTTGAATAGAACATACTTAGTAAATTTGGTTTTTCATTTCCAAGATCTTCCAAGCACTGCCACTTCTGTTAACATCCCTGACTTGCTTCCTGGACGCAAATACATCGTAAATGTCTATCAGATCTCTGAAGAAGGAGAACAAAATCTGATCCTGTCTACCTCCCAGACAACAGGTATGTTTGGACCTCACAGACACCCAACACTTTTTCTGCAAAGCAGGATCTCTGATTTTGAGGACATTTTTCTGATTTCTTCCTTGTTCCTCTCATTTATCAGCACCCGATGCTCCTCCTGACCATACGGTGGACAGAGTAGATGACACCTCGATTGTTATTCGCTGGAGCAGACCACAAGCCCCCATCACAGGTCAGTTTACTCTCTTCTCTGCTTTAGGTTTCTTTTTGGATAGCAAGTGAGGGAACAAATTTGGAACCAGGGGCAAGCAGCTATTTCAACAATATAGGATTTTCCTAAAAATAGGGTTATTTGCAACAACAAAAAAGTGATGGGAATAGGTCTTATAATCTAACTGACAGAGCTTGTTTCTCTTTTAATTCTCTCTCACACATCCACACTACATGTTACATATATATTACATATGCATATAAATATATATATATGCATATATATTCCAAGTGTGAGATCCAAATATATAGCAACTCTATATATAAATATAAAAACCCAGATGGTAACAAAGCAGAATTATTGTTTACAAAACCAGACCTTCCATTATAGCATTTTCCTAGATTATTTTAAAGCAATAATTTCCCTAAAAATCTAGTTCAAAGAAAAAATTAAAAAGGGAGTTCTGGGAGAAGATAAGTGGCTCATTGGATTGAGAGCAAATTTAGAGATAGGAGGTCCTAGGTTCAAATATGGCCTCAGACACTTCCCAGCTGTGTGACCCTGGGCAAGTCACTTAACCCCCATTGCCTAGCCCTTACCACTCTTCTGCCTAGGAGCCAATACACAGCATTAATTCTCAAACAGAAGGTAAGGGGTTAAAAAAAGTGGAGGGAGGGTTTTCTTTTAGTTATTCCAGCCCACCATAATCAACAAGCATTTTTAAAGAAAGCATTTACTATGTTTAAGGGCTAGAAATACCAAAACAATCCCTGACCTTTAGTACCAGCACTTCTCCCTTTGTATGACATAGTATTCTGAGCTCAGTGAATACATCTACTTGCTGCAAAAATTTTAACCCTTTTGCTTCTCAGTGGGCATTCATGATTGTATGTAAACTTTTACATGGCATGTTTTTGAGAGTCATTGTCATATAGAGAATAGAGAAGTAGTCTTAGATTCAGAAAGCCTTGAGTTCAAATCCTACTCTGATACATATTGACCTAGGCAAGAATCTTAGTCCCCTAACCTACAATATTCAGGCTAGAAAATGCAAGTCTGCATAGATAAAGAATTTCCTTGTTGAAATTGCAAGTCTTGTCTGGGGGGGAAAAGTGTATTTTATAATTCATTAGTGCCTGTCTTCTAGAATTCTATCCTTCTTGGTTTCTGATTTGTGGGAGCAGGTGGTCATTTTGCAAATGATACCATCATATGACTTCAGCTCAATTTAACAAACATTTTTAAACCCTTGCTATGCATATAGCACTGTGCTAAACACTAGAGATTCAAATACATAGTCCCTGCCTTCTAAAAACCTATAATGATAAAAGCAATATGACCTCTTCAGTTAGGAAAAAGTTCTCAAATAAGTGTTTTCATAAGGAAAAAATAACTCAAATTTTTTATGGCTTTACAGGTTACAGAATCGTCTATTCTCCATCAGTGGAAGGAAGCAGCACAGAGCTCAATCTCCCTGAAACTGCTAATTCAGTAACTCTCAGTGACCTGCAACCTGGGGTACAATATAACATCACTATTTATGCTGTGGAAGAAAATCAAGAGAGTACCCCAGTATTTATTCAACAAGAAACCACTGGAGTCCACCGCCAAGGTAACATTAAAAATACTACCAATGAAAGTATTATAGAACAAGCTATTCGTTCCATAATTTTGTGTTATGGGGGAAAAAAAGCATTGTCTTTGGAGTTGAGTTTTATCTTTCTGCCAATACTTCAGCTGGATGCAGCCCTCATCAGGAAGATCTGAGTTCAAATGCAGCCTCAAATACTAATCTATATGACCCTGGGCAAGTCATTTAACACTGTTTGTCTCCATTTCCTCATCTTTAAAATGAGCTGGAGAAAGCAATGGCAAACCCCTCCAGTATTTTGGCCAGGAAAACCCCAAATGATGTCATGAAGAGTCAGACATGGCTGAAATGACTGAACAATCATGTCATGTGTGCAAATAGTCTCGGTGGCATTTTAACTAAAAGGTTCCCTTTACGTATCTGGAAGCTCATTCTGTTATCTAAATGTTTCCATTAAAAATACCAAAGGCCAAAATTTTAAGTTATTTCAGCAAACCAAGAAAGCACTTAGAAGAACCTTTTAATGGAAAATGTCACGATTGATTCAATTCAACAAGTTTTGTTTTAAGCACCAACTGGATGAGGGTTGGGGATGCAAAAACATAATCCCTGCTCGTAAGAAGCTTATAGTCATTTCTTCCTTCCTCTCTTTCCTTAGATTAATATTTCAAAATCTAAATTTCGCCCATTATTTTAAATGAAAACTCATTGCTCTCTCGTTCCATATTTTTAGACAAAGTTCCTCCCCCTACGGACCTGCAATTTGTGGAAGTGACAGATGTCAAAGTCACCATTATGTGGCGCCCCCCTGAAAGTGCAGTGACTGGCTACCGGGTGGACGTGGTCCCTGTCAATCTTCCTGGGGAGCATGGACAGAGGCTGCCAGTCAGCAGGAATACCTTTGCTGAGATCACTGGGCTCTCACCTGGGGTCACCTACTACTTCAAGGTTTTTGCAGTGAATCACGGAAAGGAAAGCAAGCCATTGACAGCAGAACAGACCACCAGTAAGTTGTTTTGTACCCAGATTCTTAAAAGTAAAATATAAGGGGCTTGAGGTCAATTAGTGCAATGGAGAGTGTGTTATATTTGAAGTGGGATTACAGCTCTGTCATCTGGCCTTGGACATGTCACTTATCCTGTCAGAAGGAAAACTAGATGTTCTCTGGTCTCTCCTTGAGCTGTTTATTTATGTGTAAAGCATTTTGAGAATCTTAAAAGTGCATAAAACTTTAATGTTGTTATTATTGTTATTGTTCTCTTTTGTCGTCATCTACAATCTAGTTTTCATCAAAATTAGCAAGTCTTTGGAGACTTCTTGGAGTCATTTTGTACATTGGGTTTATAGTTGTAAAACTGGAGATGGGCTATTACATGATATGATAGATAGAGGACCGGCTTGTAGCAAGAAAGACCTGAATTCAGATATTGCCTCAGTTATTTATTAGTTGTGTGATCCTAGACAAGTCACATCTCTACTCTTGGCCTCGGATTCCTTATCTGTAAAAGATGGGGATAATACTAGCACCTGTAATACTATCTCTCAGGGTGGATGAGAGGATTATTTCAGATAGCATGCAAGAAGCACTTTACAAATTTTAAAGTATTCTATAAATGTTATGATGATGATGTTGATGATGATGACTACAGTCAGCCTTGGAATGAATAGCATAAGGGATACAAACTACTTTTTTAGAAATTCAAATCGATACTTGTGTGTCAAATAGAATTTCACGGAGGATGCTTTTTTTCTCGACCTGAAATGCTCTCCCTCTCATCTCTACCTATTGGCCTGCCTGGTTTCCTTTAAGTCCTAACTAAAAGCCCATCTTTTGCAGGAATCCAATATGAAATATGCCAGTGTGTTGAATTAAGTTAGGAATTACCATCAGCTCACTACTAAACAAGAAAACTGATTGCCAGTAGCATTTTTTCCCACTGAAAGTTTTCATGAATATTTGGAATATCATAATAGCAATACAGAGAGGCTGATCTCATGAACTCCTATGGATTTAATTAGCAGCTCCCTGCTGATGAGTCTGAAATCTACCTATCTTGACCTGTCCTCTCTGCTGGCTTCCAACCTTGCATCTTCAACTGCCTTTTGGACATCTCAAATGGAACGTCCAGGAGATATCTCAAATATGTCCGAAATAGAAGTCCTCTTTCCCCCATCCCCTCCCCACCTCCTTCTTTCACTCTTACTATAAAGGTATCAGGATTCCTCACTATCTCTCACTCCCCAATATTCAAGCTATTGCCAAACTCTGTTGATTTCACCTTTACAGCATCTCTCAAACATTGGCCCCTTCTCTCCTCTGACTCTGCCTCCACTCTGGTGCAAGCCTTCATCAACTCTCACCTGGCCTATTGCAATAGCTGCCTGCCTCAAGTCTCTCCTCATTCCACTTCATCCTCCATTCAGTCACTAAAGTGATTTTCCTAAAGGGCCAAATGTGATCATGTCACTCCTCTGCCCAGTAACATCAAGTAGTTCTTTATTGCATCTGGGAGCAAATGCAAAATGCTCTATTTGGCATTGCAAGCCCTTCATAACCCAGCTCCCTCCTACCTTTCCAGGCTTCTTACACCTTAGTCCCCAATAGTTACTCTTTGATCCAGTGACACTGGCCTCCTGACTGTTCCACAAACAAGATACTCCATCTCTTGGCTCTTGGCATTTTCTTTGGATGATTCCCAGGCCTGAAGTGCTCTTCTTTTTCAACTCTTTACTTTATAGGAAACCTTCCTCAAACCCTCTTAATTTGAGTGTCTATCCTCTGTTAATCATTTCCTATTTTTCCTGTATATATAGATTGCTTTGCAAATATTTATTTGATTGTTGTCTCTCTCATTAAATTGTAAGCTCCTTGAGGACAGGGACTGTCTCACCACTGTTTTTATTCTAGTCCTTCCCACAATGCCTGACATGTAATAGATGCTTAATAAATATTTATTTGATTGATCGATTAAAGAGATTTGTCCAAGGTCACACAGGTATTAATTAGAAGATCTAGAATGAAAACCCATTTCTTCTCATTCTAAAGCCAAAGTATTTTCTGGTAAACCAGGGATGCTTAACTTGGGTTTTGTGAATTTTAAAAAAATATTTTGATAATTATTTCAATGTGATTGTGGTTTCCCTTGTAATTCTATGTACTTAATTTTATGATTTGAAAACATTATTCTGAGAGGTCCATAGGTTTCACCAGACTGCTAGAGGGCTCTGTGACTCACCAAAAAAAAATTTTTAACTCCTAGTCTAAATCATGGACCAAAACAGATCAATAAATTTTCCCACAAATAGCTTTTAACCCTGATGGCAGGTGCTGAGTTATATTGCTCTGGGAGAAAAGCCGCAATTTCTGTAACTCCTTCTCAAAAGTGAGAAATCAGCTCTGAAGCTGTAGGTTTTAAAAATATAGGTTGTAATATTTCTGTAATTCCTTCTCATAGTACAAATTTGACTATGAAACTGTAGGTAGGTTTAAGCATGTGCTATAATTACAAATGGCTTTAATTTAGAGCAGGAATCATTATCTTTACTTGAATCACATAAAGAAAATTTCATTTCTCCAAATAATATTATTGTAAAATGTTATTGAAATTTTCTAGCATGGAAAGACTTCAATTTTCTTTTATTTTGTGTATATAATGATGGGAAAATCATACACCGAAGTGAATACAATAGGAAATACTGTATTTGAGGACAGTCAGCTGTTCCACAAGACTCAAGTGAAACTTAGCTAAGTTTCTATGTAGATGAATAAATCAGCAACTATTTATTAAATCCTTGCTATTTGCCAGACACAGAACAAAGTTCTGAAGATACAAAGAAAAAACAGAAATGGTCCCTGACTTCATGGATTTTATATCCTAACAGGGAGATGGCATGTACATACAAGATAATAATAAAAGCACGTAGTATTTATATAGATTTTTAGAGTCTACAAAATTCTTTACAAATAGCTCATTTTATCACCACAGCCACCCTAGGAGATAGATTCTATCATTCCCCATTTCACAGATGAGGAAACTAAGGCAGAGGAAAGCTAAATGATTTATCCAGGGTGACCCAGATAATAAATATCTGAAACTGGGTTTGAACTCAAGCCTTATCTTCCTGACTCCAAGCCCAGGGTTCAGTCCTTTGAGCCACCTATCTATCTAGGTACAGAGTTGATATATCTCAAAATGAAGCTCACGATAACTCCAAATTTCTTTTCTGTTCTGGTTTATTCACAAAATTTCAAACCTGTCAAGACATATATACTATGTATATGTTGCCATCTTTAATTAATTGATCATTTAAATACTTCCTGGAGTTAAAAAAAGGACCTATTCCCTAATGTTTCTTTGCCTTCTTTTTTTAGAATTGGATGTCCCTACTAACTTGAGGTTTGTCAATGAGACTGACACCACCGTCTTGGTTACCTGGACTCCACCTCATGCCAGGATAGCAGGTTATCGACTGACTGTGAACCCTACTAGGGGATATCAACCTAAGCAGTATAATGTGGGACCATCTGCCACCCAGTACCCATTGAGGAATCTGCAGCCAGGATCTGAGTACACTGTTTCCTTGGTGGCTGTCAAAGGCAATCAACAAAGTCCCAAGCAAACTGGAGTCTTCACTACTTGTAAGTCAAATCTCTGTACAGTGACATTGAATTGGTCAAATTCTAATATATAGATTTCCCTAAATACAAAGTATATCTATACATATGCATGTATAGATATTATATGTATAGATGTATATATTTGCATATATGTATAGCTATATATATTTGTATATGTATATATAAATATATTAAACATATACTATATGCATGTATATGTGTATATTATATGTATAGCTGTATATATTTGTATATATACAATTTTTTTCAAAAGAAAGGATTATCAGTAATTCATTTCACATTGGGACATAATTCATAGCACAAAAGGTTACATTACTAGTTAAAAATTTAATTCAAATAGATGACCACTTGTTGAGTATGTTATACGGGGAAAGTCTTTTCCTATTATAGATAGAACTAGATGGCTGCTCAGATACCTTCCATATCTCAAATTCTATGTGTCCTTTATAGCCAAACAAGTCTCCAAGGACTAGTTAAATCAAGATGTGGCAGAATAAAGAGAAAATCAGAATTCATGCCTTTCCATTAATATTTTAGAGGTATTGGATGCTAGCCAATGGATATAAGACAGGGCTAAGAGCTACATTGAAAAAATAAGAAAGATAACTTATATTTTCAAAGCCTTTAGAGTTTTCAAAGCATTTTTCTTATAACAGTCCCATAAGGTAAGTGGTACAAGGAATATTGTTATTTCTGTTTAAAAGATATACAAGTATAGGCATAGAGAGGTTAAAGGACTTGCCCACAAGGTAGGTTATATAGCCTGTAATGGTTAAGGCTGGTATTCAAGCCCTCCAATATCATGGATAAAAAGCAAATATCAGACTAGCCAAACCAAGAACCAATTCATTCATATTTTTAGGATAGCATTATTAGGAACAGATTAAAATACATCTACAGAGCACAACAGATTTTTTTAAGCTTCTCAAATTCCAAAGCAATAAAGAAATGAGAATAAATTGTAGGCATCTGCATATCTACTCTTCTCCTGAAATTGTTTTCTAGAAAATGGTCTTAAATCTACCACCCTAAATGCAATGACATTATAATAAAAGGCCTTATTCACAAAGTTATTTCTATTAAGTGCCTTCCCATTGACACTACAAAGGAGAGTACAAGTTAAAACACTGTGTTTCATTGAGGCAATCATCTTGAAATATGGCAGCCTCTATATCTACTTTTTTTTTTCCAGAGCAAATTGAAAACCACTGATCTGCATGAATGATGTACATTGTTTCCCAAATGCTTTCAGCAGATCGTGCTCATTGAAGGGAATGAAATGGATGGGTGAAAAGCAGCCTTCATTAAACACGTGCTGTTTTTCGTCAATAACATTCATTTTTGACCTAATGAAAATAGACTTCCTGGGATAAGGGTCTTTGAATTTGTCAGCTGTAGCCCATCTTTTCCTGATTTCTATTGATCACATCTGGAATTGAAGATAGGTTTGTACGAAAGTATGAACTGTGCAGGTCCTGACTAGAATTTTCTTGAAATCATTTCAAGTGTGAACCGTTCCACCAGGGAATTTCTGATGTGAATCAAAATTTATTCCGCATTTAAGATTGATGAATGAGGTCTGGCCAGGAGGCTCACCTCCACCCCTAATTATTGTATGTTCATCCAATATAAATGACATTTCCATTTAATCATGTTAAATGATGCCTTATTATAAGAGAAAATCAATAATTCAGCATTTCTAGCCATGCTATAATGTAACTTATCACCAGAAGATCGATTTCTCTCTTGTGATGATCTATGATAACTGTACTATTAGGAGAACACAGGTTCCTATAGAGAAGGAACAGTTATCACAGATTCCTAAAAATATTTTGTAGAGTTAGTTTAAAAATGGTAAGAAACTATTATACATATTTCTGAAAGCTGTATTACCCAAAAGAAATTTTTGTGGCCTTTCTTTGTTAAATACGACTCCCATTAGAGGAAAATTGTCTTCAATTATATCAAAGCAGACATGTCAACAAAGAAGCCTTTCCGACATTCTTTTAGCCACCCCGGCCTCTCAGACTTATGATTGAATGTTCACCTCAATTTGTAGGGTATGTTTTGACCCCTCACAAATGCGAAGAATGTCAATGACTTATTCAGAAATTGAAAGCAGAAGGTGTATGGAAGAAGTTTGGGGCATGTTTGAGGGACACTGGCTGACTCAGATTAGCTAGAAAGGAGGGGAGCCCCAAGAAAGGTAAGGTGAGCCCAGAAAGTGAAGGATTTTGAAGACTAAAAATTTTGAATGTTACTCAAAAGACAATAGTGAGCCATTGAAGGTTTTTGAATGAAGGAACCAAAGGAACTTTGGCATCATTGGGAAGTCACTTAATGGAAATAACTTTCAAATAAGGTCCTCTATTATAATATCATATTTAGGGTGTTAGATTGAAGACCATTTTCTATAAAACAATTTCAGGAGAAGAACAGATATGCAGATGCCTGCAATTTATTTAGAATAAGGAGAGAGTGGAAGGAAGAAAACCCTTCAGGAGGGTATTATATATAATAGGATTATCTAGTGTCCAGGCAGATTATAGTAAGGGTTTCAAACAGGGCAGAGGCAATGGGACTTGAAAGAAAAAGGTAGATGTAAAAGATTTTTTTGTAAGTGGATTCTATAGGACTGGTAATACCATATGCTGAGTTAGAGTCAGTGAGATACACAAATACACGTAAGCTCTGACTTCCTCAGCATGGGTAGTGTGACAGCATAAATCACAACTTCCTCTGATTTAGTGGATAAACTCTAGAGAATATCGTTAAGACACAGAGCAGGGGAGTGACTACTTCAGTACCACAGAGCCTTGTATCAGAAGCAGGATTTGAATTCACATCTTTCTGATTCCACGTCTATCTCTACTGCTAATTGGAAACTCAGGTATATATGTCCATTATACAATAACATATACATTAGCAAAGCTGCTGTTATTTGTAATGTGTAGTCCAAGTCAGAGCTTTTGTTTGACATCATGATATGAGCTTGTGGTTTGGGATTTTTTTTCTCCCTGAAATATCATTTTTAACAGAAGTTGCTCATCAAATCAGAGTTTGACAATCTACAGGTAGATTGGCTAAAGTTATATAAAGGTACTCAGAGCTAAAGCTTTGTTGCCATGAGGATTAGGTCACAACAAAAGTTATCACAGTTCACTCCAGATGTCCTTATGCAAATATCACTTTAGAAAATATTAGATGGCATTCGTATTTTAAAGGAATTCACCACTGCTAAGTTTCAGTGTCGCATCAAGTGGTCTTTATCTGTAGACAGATTGGGTGACCATTTACTGAGATACGATTTCAGAGACAGCATTGATTCTGCCATTAAAGGTATTTAATGTTGTTGGGGTGGGGGGAGCTTCCCCCTTTAGCTTATGGCTTTAATCCCTCTTAAAATATAAATATCTTTCAGAAGGATAATGTTTAAAACTTTTAGGCATCATTTCTGCTTGGGGCAGTTAGATGGCTCAGTGGATTGGAAATCAGGCTTAAAGATGGGAAGTCCCAGGGGGCAGCCGGGTAGCTCAGTGGATTGAGAGCCAGGCCTAGAGATGGGAGGTCCTAGGTTCAAATCTGGCCTCAGACACTTCCCAGCTGTGTGACCCTGAGCAAGTCACTTAACCCCCATTGCCTAGCCCTTACCGCTCTTCTGCCTTGGGACCAATATACAGTATTGATTCCAAGATGGAAGGTGAGGGTTTTTAAATTAAAAAAAAACAATTTTGGTCTCAGACACTGACTAGCTGTATGACTCTGGGCAAGTCATTTAAACCCCATTTCCTAGCCCTTAGCACTTTTCTGTCTTAGAACCAATATTTGATATTGGTTCTAAGACAGAAGGTAAGGGATTTTGAAAAAGTCATTTTATGCTTATGTAAGAATGGATTAATCATATTTTCATGAGAACAGATTTTTAAATGGAAAACATTTAAAGCCTAGGAAAAGGGACACCTGAGCCAATGTTAAGGGGTTTCACCAAACAGGATGGAGACAAGTGCTGAAGACAAGCTTTCTCTGCTTAACAATTTTCCTTCAGGCCTGCCCAGTTAGCAAATTGGACATCCTTCAAATTGGCTAGCATGCCCACTGAGTACCTACCTCTTTGATTCCACGAGTAGTTCTGTCCACATTAGGGATGAGCTCCTTTTCTACCACTGTGAGAGGGAAAGGATGAGTCATTGGAGAGTCTGCTCTCTTCATTAATAACTTTCTACCTTTTCCTCCAGATCTTTTCCCAAGTTCTAAATGTAGGAAATATTTTTAAGGCTGTTGGAAATGTCTACCTCAGCCATACTTATACAAAGCCCTTTTTTGTTCCTCTTATTGTAAACATCAGGTCTCCACTAAGGGAAATAAGCATGTGGTCAGGATCCTAGGAGACTCAAAATAACAAACTTTTGCTCTGTTCCCTGATTTCGGGTTCATCAAATAGATGCTATTTTTAAAATAAGAGCACTATGATGTCTTCAAGGGAGAAGTGATGATAATAATAGGGATGTAATACTTGCAAGGCCTGAGCAGAAAATGTGTCCTATAAAAATACAAAATATACGACTATATCATCATCATCATGACTGACATTTATATAACAGGGAAAAGAAATAAATATTTAGATAACACTTACTATGTTCCAGACACCATGCTTAACATTTTTATAAATATTCTCTCCTTTGATCTCACTACACATATATTTCCAAATAAGGATTTTGTGGCCTTTCTCCCATCCAAAACATCCCAAACAACCACAACAAAAAGGTAGTTTAAAAAATAGTCTATGTGGGGTAGTATAACACCAAGAAACTTTTAAAAATCATAACCTTCAAAGTAGCCTGCTTATTATTGTCTAGTTGTTCATTGAAAGTGTGGATTCTAGGAGCATCTAGGTTGCTCAGTGGATAGAGAACCATGCCTAGAAATAGGAAATCCTATGTTCAGATTTAACATCAGATACTTCCTAGCTGTGACCCTGGGAAAGTCATTTAACTCACATTACCTAGCTCTTACCACTCTTCTGCCTTGTAACCAATACACGGTATTGATTTTAAGAAGGAAGGTAAAGGAAGGAAGGAAGGAAGGAAGGAAGGAAGGAAGGAAGGAAGGAAGGAAGGAAGGAAGGAAGGAAGGAAGGAAGGAAAGAAAGGAGGGAGG
>NC_058132.1:611682481-611700297 GCF_016433145.1 Gracilinanus agilis | reverse complement strand
AGGAAGGAAGGAAGGAAGGGAGGAAGGAAGGAAGGAAGGGAGGAAGGAAGGAAGGAAGGGAGGAAGGAAGGAAGGAAGAAAGGACCCTAAACAATAGTCAATATTTGTAGCACATGTGCCTTAGAAAAGGTTTTGTAATTAAGAGAAGCTATAGAAAAAGATAATGCTATTGCCAGAACCATCACTCTAGCCATTAAGAAATCAGGATAAAAAGAATATTAAAGTGAAGTTGTAAAACTCCAAAGGAGGTTTAAAATATTTATGTAGTCTTCAGTTTGTGCTAAGAGATTTCAAAGTTCAGCATGGCGAGACTTGAATGTGGCTCATTCATTGATTTCACTCCACAGTGCAGCCTGCGAGTTCCATTCCTCACTACAACACAGAGGTGACTGAAACAACGATTATTATCACCTGGATCCCTGCTCCAAGAATCGGTTTTAAGGCAAGTGGAGATGGATTTTAAGCCTGAAAGAGCTTTGAGGCTTTCTATCCAGGGGGATTTGGGGGAGGGGGGGCAGGTAGAGTGGAATAAAGCCTTTAGAAAATATAGGAAAATTCATCTTTAATGATTTGTATTATCTACAAATTCAAAAACCATCCACTTACAATCAGACTCCTTTGGCAATAACTCTTTTATACATTCTACCAGATTTTTGTTCAGTTAAGTGCCTTGTAAGAACTGAGATATTCCATGTAAAAGGCTGATTTAATGTTTTGGCTCTTTTCAGAAATCAAGATGGGGAGGGGAATGGTGAATACTTATGAATGCTATTATTATAATTATAATTGTTTAAATTATTTCATTGGAATACAAAGTATAATTAGGATGATTAAAATGGTTATAAATTGACTATAAACCAGGGCTGAATACATCTATGTAGTGTTTGGGGGCCTGAGGGTTGTTGTTTCTTTGTAAAATCATTAGGAGTCTGAGGCAGTATGTGAATAGTCATGAAAAAACTATGTTTTTCAAGAGAAAGCTTTGCTGTAGGTTGCCAGTGTGTCATCTTAAGTCCCTTTTCTATATGCCTTTCTGGCTTTCAGAAACCTTTTATGTAAAATGTCTGTGCCCACAATTAACACTTTTAAAAAAGGTAATTGCTTAAAAATAGATGTCAAAAGGACTTTGTATTATTCCACAAAATTCCAAATTGATTCTTCACTTCTAATAAGTCATTCTGTAATGGAAAGACTATTCACAGCTTCTAAAGGTTTAGAGCCAGGTATGGTAGTACACACATGTGACCCTTGCTACTGGGAAGGTTAAGGCTGATGGCATTCTGAGTTGTGGAATGCAAAACCAGTTGGGTTTCCACACTGTCTGGCACCAATGTAGTAATCCCTCAGGAGCATGAAGCCTGACCCAGGTCAGAAAACCTCTTGTGCCAATCAGTAATGTGATCAGCCCATGATAAGCCTCTGTATTTTTAGCCTATGCAAGATAGAGAACACCTTCACTCCGATTCTGTACCTCATACCTCTAAAAATATTTTGGCTTTGCTTTTTTTTTTTTTAAACAACAAAATGCCATACATGGTATTGACTGTAAACCTCAGCCAAAAATTGTTCTGGTCATGAATATAGATCTCATTAAAACAAGCAGAGTTAAAGGAGCTTCTGGCACATTAAATATTTTTTTAAAATTAAATATTTTGTATTTGCATAGCATACCACAGTTCATAAAGAACTTTTCCTCATTCATTGTCTCCTTTCATCCTCAACACATTCCTATGAGTTAGGCAAAAAAGGTATTATGCCCCATTTTCACAAATGAATATTCAGAAAGGGCAAAGGGATCAGGGAGAAGGGGAAAGGACCTACTTGTTTGAAAATATATCTAGCAGCGCTTTTCTAATGGCAAAGAATTGGAATTTGAGGAGGGGTGTCTATCAATTGGGGGAGGGTTGAACAAGCTATGATATATGGTTGTAATGAAAAACTATCATGCCATAAGAAATGATAAACAAGATGAGTTCAGAAAAGACATTGGAAAACTTATATGAACTGATACAAAGTGAAGTTAACAGAATCAGAAAAATAGTATACAGTAACAGAAATATTATACAATGATCAACTATTAAGGACTAAACTATTAACAGCAAAACAAGGTCAACTTGGGCTGCTACTAAGTATTGGAAGTAACATTTGAAACCAAATCTTTTACTGAATCAATGTCCAGTGTACCATGCTGTCTCTCTAGTCTCCTTTTGGTCCTTCTAGTCATCATCTTCCTGCTAGGGAAACATACTAAATTTCTAGCCATAATGGATAAAACAAGATTCTTGTGTAATTTGCCTAATTATCTGTGTCTTTCTGGGATTTCCCAATGGGAACACATTTCATAGAGTTATATGACTTTTATATGATCTTTAATCAGGAACACATAGCATTAGAGGAATTTACTTGATAATGGTCAATCAGAAGCCAGATAAACAAAGCATCATATTCTTTTTAATTTGTTTATTTCCTTTCAGTTGGGCGTACGACCAAGTCAAGGTGGAGAAGCTCCCCGTGAGGTGACATCAGAGTCTGGAAGTATCGTTGTATCTGGCCTGACTCCAGGAGTGGAATATGTATATACTATTTCAGTCCTACGAGATGGTCAAGAGAGAGACACTCCAATTGTAAAGAAAGTGGTTACACGTAAGGAGATTTAACTTTGCATTACTGTCTTTTCTAAAAGGTGACATGTATCCTTTTTCATTTAGTTTACCAGCATAAGCATTTCTCTCTAGGTTACTCTCCCATTTTACAGATGGAACACTAACCTTTTTTGTCCCAGTGATGAACTCCACGATAAAATCATGTTACATGGCTGGTGGTTTTTAAAAGTCATTTCATGCTTAGACAGATTTTAGCCAACACTACCAAAATAACTGCTGCTTATAAGAAATATACTTGGTAGCACATTCAATTTTCTACAACTTTTCCTAGTGTGCAAACTCTAGGATTATTTGTTTCTTCAGTAATCATGTGCCAGTTTTCTAGAAAACAAGTTATTGAGTCAAATGATATGTATTAACTTTCAACAATATTGATTTATATATAATATAATAATAAATATATATTTATAATAACTTTTGAAAATACATTTATTGTTTTGTACAGCACTGTCTCCACCAACCAATCTTCATTTGGAAGCAAACCCTGACACTGGAATCCTAACTGTCTCCTGGGAAAGAAGCACCACCCCAGGTAAAAAATATTGGAGGGGAAACTTGGTGGCTTGGCGAATAGAGAGCTAGACCAGGAGACAGGAGGTCCTGGGTTCTAACCCGGCCTCAGACACTTCACAGCTTTGTGATCCTGGGCAAATCTCTTAACCCTAATTACCTAGTCCTTACCACTCTTCTGACTTAGAACCAATATGTAATATTAATTCTGAGACAGAAGGTATGTGTTTAAAAGGAGGGGGCAGGGAACAGGGGACCTAAGATGCATAATACCCCATGAAATATTATAATGCCCAATTGGAACATGTAAGAGTATTTTCTATAGCAGTGATGTTAAGCTCAAACAGAGAGGGACGGCCACCAAACCACATATATTGACTAAGAAAACTATGTATTAATATTTTCTATATTCCATTGCATTTTTGTTTTGTTAAAAAATTTTCAATTATATTTAAATCTGGTTTGGGCTACACTCAGGAA
Source organism: Gracilinanus agilis (assembly GCF_016433145.1). Classification (NCBI taxonomy): domain Eukaryota; kingdom Metazoa; phylum Chordata; class Mammalia; order Didelphimorphia; family Didelphidae; genus Gracilinanus; species Gracilinanus agilis. The sequence continues at coordinate 611,696,644 of NC_058132.1, read as the reverse complement.
TGAGACGTGTTTGACAGTTCTGATCTAAATCCATGATTAGATTTGGGGGGGGCGTCATAAGCAGAAACTGGGGTCTCCTATGAATATAGTTTGGAGATACTGGAAAAGAGTAAGAGGAGTGGTTGCAGCATCAAGATCAGAACTAGAGTGGTTCATTTATTTTGTCCTTAATCCAAAGAGCTTTTGAGGGCTGACAAAAGTCAAGAGGGTAATGTTTTCAGTCTAATGGCATCCACACTGGAGAAATAAATATCTTTGGGTTCCACAGCTGAATAGGTTCCACTTTTCTTTGATTATGACTGGATATAGCTCCTCGATACAACTCCATCTGAAAGACAAGAACTATTCTCTGGCATTCTCGAATACTTGATGAAATGGTTCTGGACAGCCTCTTTTGTCTATTTTTTGTAAAGCTAAATATTATTGCAAGCATAATGGAAATGTAGTTTGACATGCAATAAGAGCAAATTTGAAGATAATCATCTGAAACTGGACTGATTTATATATGCTTTTTATTCATCACTGAAAATTTGGTCAAGTGGTTACACAAATGTGATTTTTCAAAAGGCTTAAATGAGTTTTATCCACAAGACTCCTAATGCAATTCTTTTTACTTACATACTAATGCAAGTCCTAATACTTACATGCTCACACGCAAGCAAACCAGTGAGAATTAACAAGCTTACTCCTTGCCACCATTTTGAAAACTGCCCTTAAATTGTCTTCTGTAATGGGGTCTTGAAGCAACAAAAAGGCTGTGTTTTGTTCCTCTTTAAAAATATATGAGAAATACCCTCTCCAAGAGCAGGGAAGGAAGAGAGGGAGAGACAGTTTGGATCTTATAATTTGGGGAAATGTGTTGAAAATTGTTATTACATGTAATTGGAGAAATTAGCATGTCTGAATAAAATTATTTTTAAAAACATATGAGATGGGGGCAACTAGATGACTCAGTAGGTTGAGAGTCAGGCCTAGACAAGAGGTCAATCTGATCTCAGACACTTCCTAGTTATGTGGCCCTGGGCAAGTCATTTAACCCCCATTGCCTGACCCTTACCACTTTTCTAAAGTCCTAAAAAATTTACTTTCCACCTAAGCAACCCCTAGGAAACAAGAACAATAAAAAATTCATTGTTTCTAAAATACATAAAAATAATGATCAATCCCAATGTCAGTGATAAAATATACTATGAGAATTTATTTTATACATACTGTATTAATTCCTGTATATTAGAGAGAATTCTTGTGTCAGAGTCTTGGATCACAGGCTCCAACTAGTCTGGGGACTTTTTCGGTTTTTTTCTTAGGAATTCTAAGGAATGCTTTCCTTTGAACACAACCTGGTTAATAGGTAAAGGAGGCCATGATTCTCTTCTGGCATGCCTACATGACCCCCATCATGTATGGTCACTGGTAGGAGTTGAGAGCTTGATGAACCACCTCCTAATTAACTATTTACCAGATCTCTTAAATATTTTGATTTTGACAATATTTTGAAATTTTTTTTTTAATTATGGATACTTTTGTTTCAGATGCCATCAACCAAACACAAAGGGAAAAATACCTTGTTACTTAGTGCTTCCCTTTGGGGCAAAACATAAACTAAAACGGAAGAGATATTTCAATGGAAATTATTGACATACTTAATGATAATGTTTTCTGCTTCACTGATATAATAAGAACAATGATACTGGCTTACATCATACTTTAAAGTTTAAAAATTACTTTATATAGTTCAATTTCATTTGACATGGGGTAGGTGTGATTATAACTCCCATTTTTCAAGTAAGAAAATTGATAGTACTTATACTCCATGGGTAGGAAAGGCATAAAGTAAGATCAGAAAGAGTCCTCAGAAGCCATCTTGTCCAATTCCCTCATTTTAGAGATGAGGAAATTAGCCACAGACAGATTGCTTAATTTGCCTAACATCATGCAGGGAGCCAGAAGCAGTATTTGAGCACATTTATGATTTCATCCATTTCACTGAAGAAGACTATGACCACTCTGTGGTATGGTAGATGGTTTTATGAGTTGCTGGCGCCGACAAGATTCATTCTTTTGGGGCTAACCTTATGCTGATAAACTTTTAGAGACTGGTTCTTGGATAATAGGCATGCAGTCTCTCTGCAGGGCAATGCTTGAAAGTCTTCCCAAAGTTTTCTACCATTTAGACTCTCTTTGCAGAGTATAATACTCTAACATTGGTTGTTCCATTTTGGTTGTATTTAGACATCTCTAAGTACAGAATAACTACAACACCTACAAGTGGCCAAGAGGGCTATTCTCTGGAAGAAGAGGTCGATGCAGATCAGAGTTCCTGCACTTTTGAAAACCTGAGTCCTGGTCTGGAGTACAATGTCAGTGTGTACACGGTCAAAGGTGACCAGGAAAGTGTCCCCATCTCTGATACCATCATCCCAGGTAATGGCAAAACAAGTCGTAGTCGTGGCTATTGATTGCAGATGAGCAGTTTCAATAGCAGTGGGGATTCATCTCTTAATCCCCAAGGGGTTCTATATCTAGCATATTTGGGCATTAACTTTTTGTCTCTCCACCAAGCCAAGAACACACCAGCTGTTTGGATAAATGCTTGCTGATAACACAGCTTTAAATGTCTGTGCTTTCCTGGGACGCTATTTGCTCCTTCAGATATCTGATGCAGTGGCATAATTATAGCAAATATTGGCATTAACCCTGCACTGTTCTCTAAAGTGAAAATTTTACTAAAATGTTGTTTTTTGTGCGTATTCAATATTCACTAAAAGTAATATGGTAAATGCATCCTCTTGTAGCTTTATTTGACAGATAACTCTTCTCACATTTTGCGAACATATTATAATTGTTCCCAAAACTAAACCCTGACTTGAGCTCAGTTATTAAACAAATGAGCATTTTGCAATTTCTTGGCCAATATAATTCTTTATACTTAAATCATGCTGGTAAAGAGAACACCTTCAGAGTCTGGTACCAAAACCAGCATGATTTTCTTGGTCAAAGAAGTGAATGGGAAAGTTCAAGCTGTACTGTTTAGTTTTCCTTGGCTTGTGATCCATCCAAAATGAGATTGTTACAGAGTGCCAAGCACTGGACAGATATGTATGGAGTGTTGCCTTTCATTTAAGAGTATTGTTGACCAATTTTGGGTCATTTTGATGCATATATTAAACATAGAGAGGCAGCATGTGGTACTGGCCAGATTGCTGAGCCTTGGGTCTAGAAGATTTGGGTTCAGCTCCCACTTCTAATGCTGGCTCTAATGTGCCAAGTTATTTAACCTCTATATGGCTCAGGCAATTCCCTAGGACTTGTCTCCTGAGTCACAGAGGGTTTGAACAGTATCAATAAAGGGAATTCACACACCCTGGAAATTTCCTAAAGTGACAAAAGCCACAGCTTCTGGGCATATTCATATTCCTTGATAAAACAAAATGGTGGTGAAGGTCTATAATCCAGACCTATCTGTTCTGTGCTTACATTCATGTTTGGATGGCAAGTTGCATGTATAAAACACAGCATTATGGAATATGTTGTTGCTTTGAGTTTTCTATAGAAAACCTATAATCCAACAACCTTCTTAAAAAACGAAACAAGCCTTTTCTAAGCAAGCTTCACGTTACTATTCCTAAAGAGTTTGGATCGGGGTTCCATTTTTTCCCTGTGTTTTTAGTAACTGATACATGTTGAAGATGTGATATTGGGATTCTGGGAATAATTTTGGCTTCCTAAAGAGTTTTATTTTATGAACCTATGTGGTTCAAATTGTACAGTTGGGGTGGAGAACATTTTCAGAATCCATAGAAATTCAAAACAGCAGTTTTTAATGTGGTTTGTGCTGTAAAGAAGCCAGGAAAAAAATAATGTTGATCTGGAAATTATTTTCAGATAACTTTGACAGGAAAAGTTTGCATATTACCATCATTGCTTTAGCATTCCATCAATTTTACTACTTGTCACCTGATGAACACTGCTTTATTTTTCCTCTTTTTTTTGCCTCTATTTTCCTTTTGCTCCTTTTGCTTTATAACCCAATAGAGGTACCCCAACTCACTGACCTAAGCTTTGTTGATATAACCGATTCAAGCATCGGCCTGAGGTGGACCCCGCTAAACGCCTCCACCATTATTGGGTACCGTATCACAGTAGTTGCGGCAGGAGAAGGTATCCCTATTTTTGAAGATTTTGTGGACTCCTCAGTAGGATACTACACAGTTACAGGGCTGGAGCCGGGCATTGACTATGACATCAGCGTTATCACTCTCATTAATGGCGGAGAGAGTGCCCCTACCACTCTGACACAGCAAACGGGTGAATTTTGAAAACTTCTGTGTTTAAGACATGGATGGTGTTGCATGTTGGTACCAGCTACTTTGATCAAAGGTGTGGTATTTTCAAAGGAGAACCAAGTCATTTGCCAAAGTCAAAAAGAAGGGTGAATGTGCATTTTGTAGGGTGGATTATAAAGGGAGAAGACTCAGAAGATTGAGCCAGATGCATTATGTTTTAAATGCCTATAAAGCTACCCCTAAAATTAGACTCTATTGGAAACTATGTAATGCAAGAAAATACACCTGATGCCTTTTATGGTCACGTCTGAATGGCATAATTAGTTATATTTGCATATTGCAATGCTGCTCATCACAAACCTGAGTCCTGGGCTCCTGGATGAGCAATACAGAGAAAAAGCCTACACTTGCTTCCAGATGACTGTTTTCTAAAGTATATTGGTCTGTTCTCCTCTCTGCTCCTCATCAACGTTCTGTGATCTCTCCTTTTACATTGGCTGAGTCAAAGAACCCATTAATTGCCTCTTTTGAAAGAAAACCACCCTTTAATCAAAGGCTAGTGACAAGCATGCAGCACTATAAAGGATCTCTGCTATGCATGGTAAGAAACATGCTGAGAACCTCTTTGCATGAGTAGAACCCACTGACTCAGAAAATGTAGCTGTACCAGTAGCTGTAGAAGGACCAGTCACGGGCACATACAGGTTACTCTTCTCTTTCTTTCTATGTGCATGCATTTGTATTTGGAAGTCCTGCTCTGTCTCTCTTTGCTGTATGGCAACTTAAGCCTCTCTTAGCCTTGGGTTCAATAGTGTCTCCAATGGCACTGAAAACGTTCTTGAAATTTGTTATCATGTTTGAAAAATAATGTATAAATATCAAGGATGGCAGAAAGGTTAAAGGAGCCTAACAGTATTCTGTGTGTGATTTTTTTTTTCCCAAAATAACAGTAGTGGAAAATTATGTAGATTAGAAAAGTATTTGCATGAGTCTGATTGTCATTTTTCTTTTCTTTTTTTTTTTGCATGAAAGTGTTTTTTTAACTTCCTTATAATTTTAACTTCCTCATAATTTCATTTCAGATAGGTTCATTTCTCCAATTTAACTTACTCTTTCTTCTTATTTGAACTTAGCTGTCCCCCCTCCCACTGACCTGCGATTCACCAATGTTGGCCCAGACACCATGCGTGTTACCTGGGCTCCACCACCATCTATTGAATTGACCAACTTCCTGGTACGATACTCACCTGTGAAAAATGAAGAAGATGTTGCAGAGTTAAGCATTTCCCCTTCAGACAACATGGTAGTTCTAACAAGTAAGTGATTCATTTGAGCCAGCCAATAAAACCTGATGCAGAACATATTGAATATACTATCTGCACACAATGTATTTGTAATTAAAAGCAAGAAATGTATTGGAATACTTACAAATTCAACTCTTTAATCCAGACAGATAACTACGGGAATCTTTATCTGTATTTCTAGTTTCATTAGTATGACTTTGATTCTTTTGGCACAGTTTCTTTGTGGATAGAAAACTTTGGTTGTGAGGACCTGAGGTAGAAACACGTGCAGCTCAAGCTAATGTCAAAATGAATTATGGTGAAGTCTGAGCCAAATGTTTTGGGGAGAAAGGAATAGATCTAAACGATTGCCACCACAGTCATTTTATTAAAATAAAAATGTGCCATTGGGCCATCTGAAAACTTAGAATAAAATTTTTAGAAGTACAGAATGAATGATTGTTTACTTTGCCTATTTTAAAGAAAGAGAATAGACATTCAAATTCAGCCTGTAGTGAGCATCTATTAGCTAGATGTTTCAGGAGACTGAGAGCTCAGAGAAAGTAGCACTTTGAAAAACTGACTTCTAGAGACAATATGTCTTTCCGGCTTATATCCTCATAAAATAAAAATAAATATAACTTGCTATGAGATGAGAAGTTGTGAGAAATTATTAAGTAATGTCTAATAAGGATTTTTAATAAGAAAAATATATACTTACATTCACATATATACACATATGCATATTTTCTGTTATAATTACACATACAAACATATATATGCATACATACATCTATTTTGTTCTTTAGTTGTTTTAGTCTTGTATGATGCTTTGTGACCCCATTTGCAGCTTACTTGACAAAGATACTAGAGGAGTTTGCCATTTTCTTCTCCAGCTCATTTTACAGATGAGGAACTGAGGCAAATAGGGTTAAGTATGCATATATGCATGGAAGGGCATCTGTAATCATAACTAAAAATATCACATCAACTGAAGACAGTTTCACTTCTAAGCAAGTGACCTTTTTTCTATATTTAGTTATTTTCTATTTTTTTTCTATTTATAATAAATCTAAGTTATTTTCTATATTTCCAACACATTTAGAGGTAGGTAGTTTCTCTTCTACTCGCCGTCATGGTCCTTTCCTCTGTTACCTCCTTTGACAGTGACTGAATTGAAGAACCTGTTAATATTTCCTCCAGGTTTTTGTTTTCAGGAAAGAAGGATAATTGAAGAGCACTCTAGTCTTATTTGCCTTCATATGGTTAAGAAGTATCACAGTGTAATTTAACCATAGTTACGGGTGCAACATTTTATGAGTTCTATATCATGCAAATTAGGCAATATGCTGGGAGAATCCGCTTAACATTGTTGTGAAAAGAGCCTCAGATTTTCCAAGTGTAAGAAAGAAAATGTTTGCATACATATCTGGCTTTCCCTCTTCCAGTAGTATTTTGTTTGTGGTACCTTTTAGAACTCTCCAAAAGTACTTCCCAACTTAGTAGATCACCACCAAATGATCTCTTTCTATTTCATACTTTAGAATAAATGCCTGGAATAAGTAAAAGGTACATAAAGGAACCCCACCACAGATCTTAGAAGTAGGTAAAACTTCAAGATCTTCTTTAGGCACAGACAGTATTACTAAGCCATATTTTGTAGATGAAGCCCAAAGATGTTAGATGTGGCTAGAGGGATGGGGCAATGAGAGATAGAAGAGAGCTAATCATAGAGTTATCACACTGAGAGAAGGAAGAGTCCTCAGGAGTCATGGAGATCAACCCAGCTTTGGGGATGGCGACTGGTAAAAAAAAAAAACCAGGCATAAGGCATTTTCAGACCTAACTAGCTTCCTTAGAAGCTCAACTCAGTCATGACTTACCACATGCAGACTTTCCTGATCCTCTCAGATACTGAGGTCCTCCATCAAAAATTACTTACTATTTGTTTTCTAGATGTTATATTTATACACATTGTCTACTTCAGTAGGGTGTGAGTTCCTTTAGGGCAGGAACTATTTAGTTTTTGTCTTTGCATCAGTATTTCTCATACAGTGACTGATTCATGGTAAGCCCTAAATAAATACTTAGTTGATTGAATGATTGTTCAATTGAAATCCATTTAATTAATTTACACAAAGTGTTGAAACAAGGAAATAACACAAGTCAAGAATTCCTTCCTCTTCATATATCTTTTTAATTGAAAAATATTATTTAATTAATTGATTTAGAATATTTTTCCATGGTTACATGATTCATGTTCTTTCCTTTCCCTCCTCCCATGCCCCCTCATAGCCAATGAGTAATTCCACTGGGTTTTACATACGTCATTGATCAAGACCTATTTCCATATTATTAATTTTGCATTAGGGTGATTGCTTAGAGTCTACATTCCTAATCATGTCCCCATTGACCCATTCATATAATATCTTATCATGACATGCAAGACCCTTATTCCAGGAACATATTAGCCAAAAATATTGTTAAAAATCATAATGAAGTCGAAATCTAAAGGTCCAGGTGAGGATGAGAAAGCCTATTCATCGGTTCCCACTTAAATATATTCAAAATGAAAGAAAGAGAAGTTGTCATATCAGTGGATTTAAAACTGGCCTTAAAGACAGTAGGATCTAAATTTAAGTCCCACCAGACACATACTGACTCCATGACCCTGGACAAATCATTGAAGGTCTCTGTGCCTTATGCGACTGTCTTAAGATTGTAATTGGAGAGAAGTTGCCAACCTACAATGGTAAAGAGGGTGCCTTCATCTAGGAGTTGCCTATACCAATGAAAACACAAATCCAATTTTGATTCCTGTTTTCAACATCATGTAGCATCTCTCCTTTCTTTACCACACCACCCTCTTCCCCACGCAGTGAATGCAAAAAGCAAGCTAATCACAGTGATTGTTTGAGTCTGGGCTTGGTACTTAACTCCCTTCAAAGTGATTCCTCTGGCTTTGTTACTAGATGACAGGGATGTTGTGTCTTTCCTGGAACAGATCCACATTCTCATGGTGCATGGCTTCATGCAGCACAATGTGCTGTATGCCAAAAAGAGATAAGCTTCCCCTCTTCTGAATACTTCCAATGCCAAAGACATGTGTAAAAAAACACCTGATGTTCCCTGTTTAAAATGAGAGAATAGGTCAAGGATTTGCTCTCTCATCCACTCAAATTGTCCAGGTCATACTTATGATGTCTTGGTTTTCAAACTGAAAGCTAAAAATGGTCTCTTTTTGACTCTTCAGATCTCCTTCCTGGTACTGAGTATTTGGTCAGTGTTTCCAGTGTTTATGAACAACATGAGAGCATACCTCTTAAAGGAAGACAGAAAACAGGTGGGTCATATCAGCAAGGTTAACTCATTCAATTTGCTAGGATGCTGGCACGTGCCGATTGCAGACAACAAAACTAACTGATTTTTTACTATCATTATTATTTCTTTTGCTGTCGTTATCACTACTACTATAGATAAAAAAGACTTCTCACAAAATAATTTTGTAAATCCTTTTAGTCCAACAGATTAAGTTGAGAAGAGTTCTGCCTCCTGAGAGGACCATCAATGATAAACAACTCCAGGAAGCTAATTACTTGTCTTTTCTCTTAAGTTCCCAGAAAAGAAGTTTTTACAGTCCTTCTTGTTTATCAAATCAGCATTTATAATTCTCTTTTTCAGAAAGTTCTTTCTAATGACTAACCTAATCCTCTCCCATGGTATCCTTTTATTCTTTCTTTGATAAAAAAAATAAGCTTCCTATTTCCCTCATCTGCCTGGAGATTTAGCACCCTTCTCTTCACCAAATTAAATATTCCTGTAATTGTGTGCAGGTGGGATTTATTTCAGCTTGTCATGACTGTGTTCAATAATTACATTTCTATTAAATATTAGCTCATCTTTCATCACTTTTACTTTCAACCAGAATGCAGTTCATGGCTTGTTTAAGTAAAATGCTTCAGATGAATACAATTACAAACTATTAGTGCTAGAAATACTATTTTAAGATCATCTCCCCTTGATTTCACAGATGAGAAAACTCAAGTCAAGAGAGCTTGATGTTAGGGGGTGAGAGATAATGAAGAATCCAGGAGAACTAGATTTTGATGAGGGGGTCTTGGAGCATGGTGTTGTCCTCTACAGTAATAGAAGGGGTGGGGGGGAAGGCTGAGGGCAGGGGAATGTAATGTGGACTTATAATAGACCATAGGTGGTGGCAAAAGTCTTTGAGTTTTCAACTCACAAAAAATCCTAGAATTTTAGAACCACAAAGGATCTTAGAATTATCTACCAGGAAATAGGCAAAGGCAAAGAAACTCAGGAAAACCACATGGCTACCTAGATAAAGACAAGAACTCAAGTCTTCAAGTCCAGTGTTCTTTCTACTATGTGATGTTTCTCTTATTAGATTTTTGGATTGAATAAGAATATGGACATCCAGGTGAAAACCTTAGGAGACATGTCAGTTCCTCCTAAATTAGTGTTTCCTAGTCAAATTTCATTATTTGCTTTTTGAAGTGAATTTCCAGTATATCATCCATACCCATATTCAAATGTGAATCCATAAATATATCTCAGAGACAAATGGAAATGATCCTGGTGTTGTCTACAATTCCATTTGTAGAATTACTTAAGAGTTGTCTATAAATGAGTTTATAAGTCATTATTCATTTAGGACTTTGATGTTTATATATGTTTTATTACACATCTTTCTCCCTAGCTCCTTCCTCCTAGTTTCCCTATTACTGTAAAGGCAACACCAGTCTCCAGGCGCCCCCTCTTCACACCCTAGGAGTTATCCTAGACACCTCACTATTTCTCATCCCCCCAATATCCAAGCTGTTACTAAAGCCTATTGATTTCAGTTTTACATCTCTCAAATACACCTCACACCTGGACTATTGCAATAGTTGCTGGTGAGTCTGCCTGCCTCAGGTCTCTCCCCATTCTAGTCCATTTTCCATTCAGTCACTAAAGTGACAGGTCTAAACTTGTTATTTCTCTGTTCGATAACCTCTAGTGGTTCCTGTTGTCTCTGGGAACAACTACAAAAAGCTCTGTTTGGCATTCAAAGTCCATCACAACCTGACAGACCCTCGCCTATCTTTCCAGGCTTCATATACCTTACTCCTTACCACATACTTTTTCATCTAGTGACACTAGCCTCTTGACCATTCCATGAAAAAGATCCTCCATCTCTTGGCTCCAGGCATTTTCTTTGACTAGTCCCCCCATTCCTGGAAGGCTCTCCCTCCTACAATTTATTGACTCCTTGGTTCCTTTAAGTCTCAATTAAAACTCCACCTTCTACAGGAAGCCTTCTGTAACCCCTCTTAATTCTAGTACTTTCCCTGTATTAATTATTTGCTATTTATCTTATATACAAGTCACTTTGTATATATTTGTTTGCCTGTTGTCTCTCCTGTTAGATTATAAACTCCTTAAGGACAGGGATTGTTTTTTGCTCTTTTGTATACCCCACATTTATTCCAGTGTATGGTACATAGTAGGTGCTTAATAAATGGATGATTGATTGATGGGTTGATAGAGCTTTTTCAATTCAGTAGATCATACCTGAAATATTCATTAATGTGTTAATGAAGTTAGTTGGTTGCTTTTGCCCTTGCACTCCTTTTCCCTTCCTGAGTATTTTCTTTGTATTGGTGGAAAAATAGGTCTTGATTCCCCGACTGGCATTGACTTTTCTGATATAACTGCCAATTCCTTCACTGTCCATTGGATGTCTCCACGAGCCCCCAACACTGGCTATAGGATTCGGCACCATCCTGAGCATGCTGTAGGAAGACCTCGTGAAGACCGGGTTCCCCCATCAAGGAACTCCATCACACTTACTAACCTGAATCCAGGCACAGAATATGTGGTCAGCATTATATCTGTCAATGGCAGAGAAGAAAGCGCTCCTTTGGTTGGCCAACAGTCAACAGGTAAATTACTTCTCAAACTATAGGAAAATTCAGAGGGCTATCCTCTATCATGTCCTATCTTCTATGATAGAGGTTTTTGGTTTTTTTTTTTTTTATCTGCCTCAGTCTGTTTGACAGACTAAGGTAGACATGGGGAGTAGGAACAGGAAACTCTATCATCCCAAGAAACTTTTAGAGTAAATTTTTATGTAGGTATTTATGTCTCAAGAATCAAAGTTTTATTCAATATCACCATCTGAATGGGGAATTTGCTATGTTTTTAAATTGCCCCTAGGAAGAGTTGTTCTCATAGTTTTAATCTGTGATAATTAATGCATTTGATTTATTATACCTTTAGTAGATTCTCTGACTCTGAATTAATTTTTACCCACAAATCCATGTGTAAATTTTATGAAAAATGTATGTTGGGATTGTCATTAAAATATTTGCAAACTTATATTAAATAAATCTAAGTCTGACTTGAAACTAATTGAAATGAAACTTTTTTCCCAATAATTTCACAGTTTCTGATGTTCCAAGGGACCTTGAAGTTATTGCTACCACTCCAACTAGCTTGCTTATTAGTTGGGATGCACCTGCAGTTACTGTCAGATATTATAGAATCACCTATGGTGAAACAGGTAAGATAACAAAATAGAATTGGCCTCACTCACTCACTCACGTCATATTTAAGACAAATGGTAAGAATTCTAATCCAAGGCTCTTCCACTCTCCTATCCTCGAGCCCAATGCAAGAGTTCTTCTTGCCCTCTTCTATAGTTTTTCCATTGGTTGGGAGGAACTGTAATTAACTACTCTTTAAAAGTGAATGAGTAGAAGGCAGCTAAGTAGTTCAGTGGATAGAGAGCCAGATCTAGAGATGGGTGGTTCTGAGTTCAAATCTATCCTCAGACTTCCTAGCTATGTGACCCTGGGCAAATCACTTACCCCCTTGCCTACTCTTTACCACTCTTCTGCCTTGGAACCAATATACAGTGTTAATTCTAAGATGGAAGATAAGGGTTTTTTTAATAAAAAGTGAACAAGTAAAGTACACTTCAGTTTTCTCTCTTTGAAATATTTATCTAGCAGACCTACCACTTTGTTTCTACAGGTGGAAGCAGCCCTGTGCAGGAGTTCACTGTGCCTGGCACAAAATCTACAGCCACCATCAGTGGCCTTAAGCCCGGAGTAGATTATACCATCACTGTTTATGCAGTAACCGGTCGTGGAGACAGTCCAGCCAGCAGCAAACCTGTGACCATTGCATACCGAACAGGTAGAAACCATTCTAGGGCTACTGCAGATTTCTTTCTACTGAAGATAGTTCCAATTTTGCTTTTGATTTCATATTTTCTTAAGCCACAATTTAGCTATTAGTCACACTGTTGACTTTCTTAAGAAGTAAAGCCCACTTTCCCCCACAAACAAAGAAGGAAAGTCAACTTAAATATAGACCCAATGGCACTGAGATCAAAATTATTGGGGGGGAGAGGAGAATGAGTGTCTTGAAATTGAAGATACGTATAAATAAAACAGAGCAGCTGTCTTGAAAGTACTTTGTGTGTAGATCACAATTCCACTGAAAAATTATGGTTTAATTGCATTGATTTATTGTACTCCAAAATTAGCTGTTCACAAATAACCTGGACTTTTTGCCATCTTTTCCTCCAAGTGGACTAAAAAGCATTATCAGATCAGAGCATTCTGAAGCATCAAGGTACAAATTTACCTAGACCTCTGATGGTTTCCTGACTTCTATTTGGTTTTCTTTCTAGAAATTGATAAGCCATCCCAAATGCAAGTAACTGATGTGCAGGACAACAGCATCAGTGTGAGGTGGTTGCCTTCAAGTTCCCCAGTTACTGGTTACAGAGTGACCACTGCTCCCAAAAATGGCTCAGGACCATCTAAAACAAAAACTACAGGCCCAGGTAAGAGAGGACTCAGTTTCTCATTCAACAAGATGAAGATAAAAGTAGTTGTTATTTTCTTAAACATTAATTCAATTAAATAAGATGGACATTTATTGGGCAATTACTATATGTTAAGTGCTGTGGTAGGCACTGAAAGGCAAAGGGGAGCAAGATACTATGTCTCCTTTCTAGATACATAGGGTCCAAGGATTTAAACTTGGAGGGAACATTAGGGATTATCCTGTTCAGCCCCCTTATTTTAAAAGCAAGGAAACTAAAGTCTGTTTAGAAGATACCTAAGGTCACACAGTAGATAGATAACAAAACTGGGATTGAGACCTAGGTCCTGGATTCAAGTGCCTTAAACACTAACTATCTATGGGACCTGGGCAAGCCACCTAATACCCATTGCCTAGCCCTTACCATCTTCTGATTTGGAACCAATACTCAGTATTGATTCTAGGACAGAAGGTAAGGGTTTTTAGTTGTTTTTTTTTTAAAAGCAAAAAGCAAAATATAAACTCCTTTCCTTATAAAATGAAGTTCTTTTGGAGGAAGAATGTCTTTTGTCTTTGTATCTCCAGCACATAATAGGTACTTAATGCTAATTAGATTGGATTAGCCAGCTTCTCGGTCCTGGACAGAATATCCTCATACAACACGTGGGGAAAAAAGAAAAAGAAAGAAAGAAAGAAAGGAAGGAAGAAAGAAAGGAAGGAAGGAAGGAAGGAAGGAAGGAAGGAAGAAAGAAAGA